>NC_052676.1:13317435-13599935 GCF_016802725.1 Solenopsis invicta | reverse complement strand
CTGTGATATTTCATAGTAATATTACTGTGATATTTCACAACATTTCTGTGATGTTTATGTGATATTGCAAAAAATTAAATAAATAAATTATTTCAATTTATTTTATTTTTATTGTTATTCTTAATATTATTTTCATATCGTTACATGTAATATATATTAAACATAAAAAAAATAATTATATTTATTAAAACAGAATACAATAATGTAAACGTAATAAATGTTTAATTTACAAAAAAAATCTCTTGTATCCTTTTTCATTTTTGTTAAAAAAGATTCAATTTGAATTATAATTTTAATTTATGTTCAAGATTAAATAACAATACAAAATATTATTTACATGTAAAAATATAAAATTTTATATGGAACAGCATTCCACACGTACCCCTTAAAAAAAAATTGATAAACTTGTTTCAATAAACTAATTACTGATCAGTAACTGACAAAATATAATCAGTTGCTGATCAGTAATCAGTTTATTGAAACAAGTTTATCAACTTTCTTTTCAAGGGACGTTACATTGGAAAAAAATTAGAACAAGTATTCGTTTCCAAATTACAACAAGCAACAATTTTCTTTAAAATCTCACTGAAGTGTGAGCTAGTGAGTCGTGGTGAGTCGGCCCGGTCGGCCGCAGTGGCGTCTAGATATAACACCTGAGGCTGCACTTGACTCACGAGAAGGTCTCCAGCGGCGCGGCCACCTAGCGGTGGTGCCAGCACTCACTTGTTTGCGTGGAGTCTTATACACACGGCGGGACCGCATAGCGGCTGTGTACGCACTCGCTTGTTTCGTCGTATGTTGTGACGGTCGGTGACCGAGCCGCAACATTATATACATACATATAATTAATGAACATTGTAAAATACCTAATTAATGATAGAATATATATAATCATATTTTTTAATAGAGTTGAAAAGAAAGTGAAATCTAAAGAAAAATTTGTTGGAAATTTAATATTTTAATTAACTTGAAAAACCTTTTACTGTGGTGTATAATAGTCTAATCAATATTAATGAATAAACTATTTCACAAAATAATGTACCGAGCAGTAAATATTAAATGACGTAAAAATGTATATTTTTTTAAAAACTTCTTAATATACTTTGAAATATTTATTGCCAAGTGAATAATAAATGTGTATTAACAAAACTTTTTGTAAACATTTCTTTTTAAATTCCTCATGATAAAAATTTTTAAAAATTAAAATCAATTTTGTGCTCCTGTAAAAATTATAAATGACAATAAGATAAATACAAAGGTTTTTCTGTAATTTTTTAATAAAATCATTATTGATCGAGTTGTAAAGCAACAATTAAATTGATAAATTACATAGAAGAGCGTACATTATAGTTTATACATATATACAGTTTAAGGAATAAACTAAGTAAATATCTAAACTAATAATAAAGTTAATTAATTTTTTTTCTTAACATTTACTTTTATTCCACGAAAGGGCAAAGACATAATTATTTTATTTGTAAGTTGATTTCTTCTATAGGATACCGAAATTACCAAGAATATTAAGGATACTAAAAATATCGAAATTAATCAAAGAGATAGTGACGTTGCATTAATAAGACATAATAAAAACGTGGTTTGACATTACCTTGTTTTTTGAAATTAAATATTGCAACAATATATTGCAATGATATCATTGGAATATTTTAATGTTATTATCACTGTGTAATATCACAATAATATTTCTGTGATATTTCTGTGATATCAGTGGAATATTTCAATGTCATTATCACTGTGTAATATCACAGTAATATTTCTGTGATATTTCACAGTAATATGTAATATTTCTGTGATATTGCAATGATTCTGTGATATCACAGAAATATTACGTGCTATGTGGGTTAAAAATGGTGACTGAATCTATTACACATTTATTGCAAATATACTTGAAAACTTCAATGATGAAGTATTGAAAGGAAAAAATGAGGTTAACTTTAATCAAGTTATATTCAATTTATGTTGCCTTGACAGAAAAAAAATCGAAAAGAAGTTTATGGGTCAGGCCCATTTATTCAGTACAACAGTGGTTTCGCCAAGGTGATAGTGACAACTTAATTGCCATGCTGAGGACAACAGATCATTTACTGTATTTCAATTATTTGAGAATGGATGTAAACACCTTTGAGTATCTTTTTTCAATAGTAGGCCTTGGAATTGAAAAGCAAATAAATATTAGAGAACCAATTGCTTCTTATACGAGGTTGCAAATTTGCTTGAAATATTTAGCCAGTGGAGATAGTATGAGATCAATAGGATACGCATTTCAAGTTTCTCCAAATACTGTTTCACAAATAGTTCATGAAACTTGTGATGAAATCTGGCTTAAATTGAAAGATTTAGTTATGCCACTACCAAGCAAGGATGCGTGGATAAAAATTGCAGAACATTTTGAAGAAATGTGGAATTTCCCTCACTGTATTGGGGCAATAGATGAGAAACACATTGTAATAGAAGTAATAATAATATATTCATACATCATTTGTACTTAATATTCATGAAATAGTGTAATTCAAAATTCAAATTACATGTTCCTCCTCACAGTGGCTCCTTGTACTATAATTATAAAAAGCACCACAGCTTTAATCTTACTGGCATTTCAAATGCGCACTATCGATTTATTTTGATAGATGTGGGAGCAGAGGGTCATCGTAGCGATGCTGGAGTTTTTGCTAATAGCGAAATAAAATCAAGGCTAGATACAAACACTTTAAATATGCCTCCACCTTCTCTAGTTGGTCAATACGAGTTGCCATTCGTTTTAGTAGGCGATAAGGCATACCAATTATCATCATATTTGATGCGACCTTATCCAAAAAGTTCACAGCTAAATTTGAGAAAAAGAATATTTAATTATCGTCTCAGCAGGGCTAGACGAGTTGTCGAAAGTGCCTTTGGCATACTTGCAGCGAGGTGGCGAATTTTTCGAAGACCAATTAATACCTACGTCTTGAAAGCTGAAAAGATGGTGTTGGCTACTGTCTGTTTACACAATTTTATCATCACTAAGGAACTTGAAAAGCGTTCTCAAGAAAGGCAGTACTTACAATTTAATGGACACGACAGACAGCAAATATTGCTTAGCATTAGAAACATACAAAATAAAGATAACCAAGATGTTATTTTGCATAACATTTTTAGAGTTTACAGGGAAAGATTTGCTAATTATTTTGTAAACGAAGGTGCCATAGAATGGCAATGGGAGAAAGCTGCGAATAATGAATTTTAAACTAAAACTGTAGAAAATGTATAGGTCAATGTATATTTTAATTAACCACTTAAATAATTTTGTAAGTAAACATAAAATCTATAAGACTTTGTATTTTATTTTTATCATAGTAAAAAAATTTTCACAATATAACTTACATCAAAATAAATTTTGTTTACCTAATATAATTTCTTTCATCTAACTTAAAAAAAAATCTTTACATCAAAATAAAACTTAAACTAAATATAACTATTTTAAAAAAGAAAACATAACTTTTATCTAACTTTTACAAAAAAAAAAAAAAAAAAATTCAAATGTCAAAATAAAATTTTTTAAATCATAATATAACTTTTGATAGATACATGTAATTTTTTCAAAAATATAACTATAAATTATATAGAATATTTACTTTAATTATTAGAATAATTATACTTTAATTAATAGAAACTTTAAATTTAAATTATAAAAGTCCTGCCTCTTCTTCTACTTTTAACGCATCTATTAAAATTTTTGTTTGAAATTGCCTTCTATTTCTATATGGCAATTTTCTTAAAATATCGCCCAATTGAAGCAAAAATCCTTCAATACCGTCAGAAGTTTTGTCACTCTCTGATATTACTTTTAACAAATTTTTTCTAAATTCGTTGTCAGATGACTGCTTTCTTAGACCTGAAACAATATAATAAGCAGATTAGAATCGATATTATTACGCCTTGCACACAATAAAAGGATATTAAATATTAGGAATAAAAATTAAAATTTTAGAATCAGTTTCCTCAATAAACATTACAGTTAAGTAATAAATTATATTATGTTTTGTACGATACGTTTATGTCTTACGTTTAATTCGTATCCATTATGTGTTACGTCTAAGATTCATTTAGAAAACTGATTCTAGAATTTTAATTCCTATTCTTAATATCTAATATTCCCCTTTTGTGCGTAGGCTTAAATTGCTTTAATAATTTGTAAAATAATGTACTCTGGCTTTGAGACTGTGTTTCAAGACCAATCCCAAATAGCAAAATGTCGATATTATGATGGCCTTCTTCACTTATTGTAAACAATATAATGATATATTTCATCAATTTCGTTTGGCCATAGTTATGCAAGAAACCTCCAACCCACATGACATATTTTAAGAAAAATGCAAATATTTGATGTAATTAAAAATGTAAAAAGTCAGTTTTTTATTAATTTTAGGCACATATAAGGCTTGGATTTTTTTTTTGTTAAATATGGAAAAATATACGAACTACTCAATGATTACAATACTTCAAAAATTATAATTTTGTGGATTGGATGTTTCTTACACAACTATAGCCATTTGATGACAACCCACATAGCACGTAATATTGCAGTGATATCATAGCAATATCACTTTTACATTGCAATATTACAAATGAAATATTGCAGAAATATCACGAAATATTACTGTGATATCAAAATGTCCGCGAAAACGCATCACAGTAATATTACTGTGATATTTCATAGTAATATTACTGTGATATTTCACAATATTTCTGTGATGTTTATGTGATATTTAAATAATATTGCAAAAAATTAAATAAATAAATTATTTCAATTTATTTTATTTTTATTGTTATTTTTAATATTATTTTCATATCGTTACATGTAATATATATTAAACATAAAAAAATAATTATATTTATTAAAACAGAATACATTAATGTAAACGTAATAAATGTTTAATTTACAAAAAAAATCTCTTGTATCCTTTTTCATTTTTGTTAAAAGAGATTCAATTTGAATTATAATTTTAATTTATGTTCAAGATTAAATAACCATACAAAATATTATTTACATGTAAAAATATAAAATTTTATATGGAACAGCGTTCCACACGTACCCCTTAAAAAAAAAATTGATAAACTTGTTTCAATAAACTGATTACTGATCAGTAACTGACAAAATATAATCAGTTACTGATCAGTAATCAGTTTATTGAAACAAGTTTATTAACTTCTTTTTCAAGGAACGTTACATTGGAAAAAAATTAGAACAAGTATTCGTTTCCAAATTACAACAAGCAACAATTTTCTTTAAAATCTCACTGAAGTGTGAGCTAGTGAGTCGTGGTGAGTCGGCCCGGTCGGCCGCAGTGGCGTCTAGATATAACACCTGAGGCTGCACTTGACTCACGAGAAGGTCTCCAGAGGCGCGGCCACCTAGCGGTGGTGCCAGCACTCACTTGTTTGCGTGGAGTCTTATACACACGGCGGGACCGCATAGCGGCTGTGCACGCGCTCGCTTGTTTCGTATGTTGTGACGGTCGGTGACCGAGCCGCAACATTATATACATACATATAATTAATGAACATTGTAAAATACCTAATTAATGATAGAATATATATAATCATATTTTTTAATAGAGTTGAAAAAAAAGTGAAATCTAAAGAAAAATTTGTTGGAAATTTAATATTTTAATTAACTTGAAAAACCTTTTACTGTGGTGTATAATAGTCTAATCAATATTAATGAATAAACTATTTCACAAAATAATGTATCGAGCAGTAAATATTAAATGACGTAAAAATGTATATTTTTTTAAAAACTTCTTAATATACTTTGAAATATTTATTGCCAAGTGAATAATAAATGTGTATTAACAAAACTTTTTGTAAACATTTTTTTTTTAAATTTCTCATGATAAAAATTTTTAAAAATTAAAATCAATTTTGTGCTCCTGTAAAAATTATAAATGACAATAAGATAAATACAAAGGTTTTTCTGTAATTTTTTAATAAAATCATTATTGATCGAGTTGTAAAGCAACAATTAAATTGATAAATTACATAGAAGAGCGTACATTATAGTTTATACATATATACAGTTTAAGGACTAAACTAAGTAAATATCTAAACTAATAATAAAGTTAATTAATTCTTTTCTTAACATTTACTTTTATTCCACGAAAGGGCAAAGACCCCACATAGCACGTAATATTTCTGTGATATCACAGAACCATTGCAATATCACAGAAATATTACATATTACTGTGAAATATCACAGAAATATTACTATGATATTACACAGTGATAATGACATTGAAATATTCCACTGATATCACAGAAATATCACAGAAATATTATTGTGATATTACACAGTGATAATAACATTAAAATATTCCAATGATATCATTGCAATATATTGTTGCAATATTTAATTTCAAAGAACAAGGTAATGTCAAATGACGTTTTTATTATGTCTTATTAATGCAACGTCACTATCTCTTTGATTAATTTCGATATTTTTAGTATCCTTAATATTCTTGGTAATTTCGGTATCCTATAGAAGAAATCAACTTACAAATAAAATAATTATGTGTTTGCCCTTTCGTGGAATAAAAGTAAATGTTAAGAAAAAAAATTAATTAACTTTATTATTAGTTTAGATATTTACTTAGTTTATTCCTTAAACTGTATATATGTATAAACTATAATGTACGCTCTTCTATGTAATCTATCAATTTAATTATTGCTTTACAACTCGATCAATAATGATTTTATTAAAAAATTACAGAAAAACCTTTGTATTTGTCTTATTGCCATTTATAATTTTTACAGGAGCACAAAATTGATTTTAATTTTTAAAAATTTTTATCATGAGGAATTTAAAAAAAAATGTTTACAAAAAGTTTTGTTAATACACATTTATTATTCACTTGGCAATAAATATTTCAAAGTATATTTAGAAGTTTTTAAAAAAATATACATTTTCACGTCATTTAATATTTACTGTTTGGTACATTATTTTGTGAAATAGTTTATTCATTAATATTGATTAGACTATTATACGAGGTGTGTTCAAAAAGTATCGCGAATTTTGTGTTTTTTCAAAAATTATTTATTTATTCATGAATATCTATTTTGTCCCCTTCAAAGTAATCCCCATGAGATATTATACACTTGTGCCAACGGTTTTTCCAATCTTCGAAGCACTTCAAAAAATCATTTTTTTTTATCTTGTTCAGCTCCTCCTTCGATGCCGTCTTTATCTCGTCAAGCGTAGCGTAACGTCGTCCTTTCATGGGCCTCTTCAGTTTAGGGAACAAGAAAAAGTCACAGGGGGCCAGATCTGGGGAATACGGTGGCTGCGGCATCATTAGTGTGTTGTTTTTGGCCAAAAAGTCGCGCACAAGCAACGATGTGTGAGCAGGCGTTATCGTGGTGCAAAAGCCAATTTTTGTTCTTCCACAAATCCGGGCGTTTCTGGCGGATTGCTTCGCGCAAATTGCGCATAACTTGCAGGTAATATTCCTTATTGACCGTTCTAGAACACTAGACCCGTGGCAAGAACTCATGATGCACCACGCCCCTGCAATCGAAGAAAACTGTCAGCAAAACTTTCACATTCGACCGAACTTAGCGCGCTTTTTTCGGTCTTGGTTCGTGCGGCAGCTTCCATTGAGATAATTGAGCTTTGGTTTCCACGTCATAACCATAAACCCACGATTCGTCACCAGTTATGACCCTCTGGAGCAAATTTGGGTCGTCGCGGACAGAGTCCAACATCTCATTAGCAATGTTCATGCGATGCTGTTTTTGGTCGCAATTGAGCAATTTTGGTACGAATTTCGCGGCGACCCGTCTCATGCCCAAATCATTGATAAAAATCGAATGGCACGAGCCAATCGATATGTTTAGGTCCTCAGCAACTTCTCTAACGGTGATTCGACGATTGGCCAATACCATTTTCTCCACTTCATTAATTTTTTCGTCTGTTGTTGAAGTGCTCGGGCGTCCGGCACGCTCTTCGTCGTTCACATCTTCTCGGCCTTCTGAGAACATTTTGTACCACCGATAAACGTTGCTTCGGTCCAAGGTAGCTTCTCCGTATGCCACAGTCAACATTCGGAATGCATCCGCGCACTTAATTTCGTTTTTCACACAAAATTTGATACAGGTTCTTTGATCCATTTTTTTGAATAGGTAAAAATCGAAGACGATCCAAAACACGTGCAAGCAAAGCAGCTGTCAACAATTAAGTGAACATTCAAAATGGCCGAGCTTGTCGGCATAAGTGAGAGACATGAGTACCAACATAACGCCACAAAAAGATCGAAATTCGAATATACGTAACCCGCGAAAATTCAAAATTCGCGATACTTTTTGAACACACCTCGTACACCACAGTAAAAGGTTTTTCAAGTTAATTAAAATATTAAATTTCCAACAAATTTTTCTTTAGATTTCACTTTTTTTTCAACTCTATTAAAAAATATGATTATATATATTCTATCATTAATTAGGTATTTTACAATGTTCATTAATTATATGTATGTATATAATGTTGCGGCTCGGTCACCGACCGTCACAACATACGACGAAACAAGCGAGCGCATGCACAGCCGCTATGCGATCCCGCCGTGTGTATAAGACTCCACACAAACAAGTGAGTGCTGGCACCACCGCTAGGTGGCCGCGCCGCTGGAGACCTTCTCGTGAGTCAAGTGCAGCCACAGGTGTTATATCTAGACGCCACTACGGCCGACCGGGCCGACTCACCATGACTCACTAGCTCACACTTCAGTGAGATTTTAAAGAAAATCGTTGCTTGTTGTAATTTGGAAACGAATACTTGTTCTAATTTTTTTTCCAATGTAACGTCCCTTGAAAAAAAAGTTGATAAACTTGTTTCAATAAACTGATTACTGATCAGTAACTGATTATATTTTGTCAGTTACTGATCAGTAATCAGTTTATTGAAACAAGTTTATCAATTTTTTTTTAAGGGGTACGCGTGGAACGCTGTTCCATATAAAATTTTATATTTTTACATGTAAATAATATTTTGTATTGTTATTTAATCTTGAACATAAATTAAAATTATAATTCAAATTGAATCTTTTTTAACAAAAATGAAAAAGGATACAAGAGATTATTTTTTGTAAATTAAACATTTATTACGTTTACATTATTGTATTCTGTTTTAATAAATATAATTCTTTTTTCTATGTTTAATATGTATTACATGTAACAATATGAAAATAATATTAAGAATAACAATAAAAATAAAATAAATTGAAATAATTTATTTAATTTCTTGCAATATTATTTAAATATCATATAAACATCACAGAAATATTGTGAAATATCAGAGTAATATTACTATAAAATATCACAGTAATATTACTGTGATGCGTTTTCGCGGACATTTTAATATTACTGTGATATCACAGTAATATTTCGTGATATTTCTGCAATATTTCATTTGTAATATTGCAATGTAAAAATGATATTGCTATGATATCACTGCAATATTACGTGCTATGTGGGACATAATTATTTTATTTGTAAGTTGATTTCTTCTATAGGATACCGAAATTACCAAGAATAGTAAGGATACTAAAAATATCGAAATTAATCAAAGAGATAGTGACGTTGCATTAATAAGAAATAATAAAAACGTGGTTTGACATTACCTTGTTCTTTGAAATTAAATATTGTAACAATATATTGCAATGATATCATTGGAATATTTCAATGTCATTATCATTGTGTAATATCACAGTAATATTTCTGTGATATTTCACAGTAATATGTAATATTTCTGTGATATTGCAATGATTCTGTGATATCACAGAAATATTACGTGCTATGTGTGAAATAATTTATTATATACATTATATTATATACGTACATCATAATCGAAGTAATTAATAATAAAAATAATTCAGTTTTAGATAAAAGTTACACCAAAGTAATTAAAACTATCTATTTACGTTTAGTATGCTCAGAAAAGCTTGTAAAATTAGATATACTAGAGCTTTCCAATATATCTCCATCCTTATTTTCTTCAATTTCTATTGCACGTATGTTGGAGTTGGAATCGAGAACATGTGGTGTGTTTGAAACGTTACTTATAGAACTGCAAAATAATATATATGTATTTAAAAATAATTATTTATATTATAACTTGTAAATTGCTGGTATTTAAATTATAGAATTGTTGACTTACGGCCTGGAAATCATTGTATCGTTTAAAAATGTCATTTGGTCGTAATACCAAAATCCATCTTTTTTGTTCTCCACAAGTGGTGCTTCCGAACCACTTGGTATATATTCGGTCATCTTGTTTTTTGCTTTTTTATAAGAATCACGAAGATTTCGCCATCGCTTTTTTAATTTTTCTACTTCGAACATACGTATCTAAAAATTTATAAATATATATTTCAGATATTTTTCCTATAAAAATGGGATTTAAGTACATCTACATACTAAATATTAAAATAAATATTACCGTCTAATTCCCTTTTAACTTCAAGCCATGCATCTTTCACAGTTAACGGGCTTCTCTGTTTCACAGGGATAGTGTGATTCCATAGACAAGGCCTTTTCATAACAGCATTTATTAATGATTCATCGTAGTCAGCCCAAGCTTTATCCTCCTTGTTTCGAGTTTTCTTCTTTGCAACAGACGAGCAAGATTCATTATTTTCACTAACGTTATCATTAGTCACTTCTTCTACTGCACCTGTAATAACTTACTTTTATAACAAATTGTCTTATACAATAACTATGGATTACACCTAATGAAAAAATTATGTAACACATGCAAATTTAATAAATCAAGAATAAACTAACCTCTAAATAAATAGCCAAAATTGTCCGCAAAAATATCCTCTTTCGAAAGGTCTATATTTGCGAAGCATGAATGTGTCAAATAATTATAGTTCCTCTTTGGTAGGTTTCAGCCTAAGGCTGAAATCACACGATGCGTAATAGAGCTGCGGAATAGAGAATGCGTCATTGAAGCGACCAATCAGCACTATTCCGCTCTTTGAGCTTGCGTGATAGAAAAGAGCGGAATAGAGTGTGTGTTGATGTGCGTCATAGTGGTCATAGCGTTCTATTACGTCCTAAACCATCGTATTTCAAGGTTAGATTATTGTTAAGTTAATTAAATAATGGATATGACAGAGACGAATAAAGAATATGTTGAGACGAATAAAACAGATTCTAATGTAAGTACACATTATTTAAACAGAAAACATTGTTTAAAAATTATTATAATATTTGTACACTTATATAATAAGATTGTTTTTTTTTTTTGTTAAAGTATTATAAGTGCAGGGATTGCAACTTCAAGTTACCAAAGAGGAACTATAATTATTTGACACATTCATGCTTCGCAAATATAGACCTTTCGAAAGAGGATATTTTTGCGGACAATTTTGGCTATTTATTTAGAGGTTAGTTTATTCTTGATTTATTAAATTTGCATGTGTTACATAATTTTTTCATTAGAGCTGCGGAATAGAGAATGCGTTGATGTGCGTCATAGCGGTCATAGCGTTCTATTACGTCCTAGGCCCAGTTTCACAACTTTGGGTTTAACCCGAGCTTAGTTGAACTACCGACAAGTTTAACGCCACGGTTAAACTTCTATCGCGTTTCACAACCAGATTTTAACTCTAGGTTACGTAAACCTATAATCTATGCGAAGAAACTTCAACAGACTTATCTTTTTTCTAGAATAAGTAGTGTGATTGGTTGTTACCGAAGAGTAGGGAATGAGACATTACAGGTTCTATACACCAAGGCAAAAAATAATGAACAAATTTAAAAGTTTTAAAGTTTTCTTCTTACATGTTTCCAAATCAGTTTGAACTAAACAATTAAATTCAATTGTTACTGTAAAAATTTACACTTTATTAAGTACATTAAACATTGGAACACTAATTAGAAAAAAATTTCTCATAAAATAAAGAACAACAGATTAGAATGAAAGACAAAATTGAGTTTTGAAAAAAATAAATAAATCTAAAAGACAGCCACTCGAAATAAAAAAAAACTGTTCTTTGGAAAAACACATATATGGTCATCGTAATTATAGTATGTAATCTATAAGTACTAATTTAATAATATTACAAAACTATTTTTACTGTTCTGTTTTATGAGAAATTTCTTCTTTGATTTCTTTTAAGACTGCAGTAACAGATTCCTTGGTTAAGCGAAATCGAGCATAAAAATCAATGTCATCAAATTCTTCAAAATATGACGGTCGTCTTCTAATTATTCTCGGGCGTCGATTTATTATTTGCACAAAATCTTCATCGTCAGATGACGATAACATATATTCCAGAGCCATATCTCGCAACATAACCTTTTTACAATTCCGTGGAGATATCAGCCATGAAGTACAATACTCGAAAGATTACTGAAAGCAGTGGCGCTGCAGTATTAAACCTCGGTTATCTACCTTAAACGCCCGAATTTCGCCGTTCAACTTTAACCGCAGTTTAACAACGTTAACCGAGGTTTAAGACAGTTGTGGGACACAATATTTACCGTAAACCAAGTTTAAAGGTTTAAACTCCGGTTAAACTAAGTTGTGAAACTGGCCCTAGAACCGTCGTATTTCAAGGTTAGATTATTGTTAAGTTAATTAAATAATGGATATGACAGAGACGAATAAAGAATATGTTGAGACCATTAAAACAGATTCTAATGTAAGTACACATTATTAAGCTTTCAAGTATATTTGCAATAAATGTGTAATAGATTCAGTCACAATTTTTAACTTTTTATCCATAATAAAAATTAATTATAAACTTGTGGATACAAACTAATAATTAAATAAAAATGTGCGAGTACAGCTGTCAAGATAAAGTTTTGAAGCAATGACGCAATACGCATTACGCATGATTTCAGTGTGCACTGTTCATATGATGCGGAAAAATGACCATAAATGCGTGAAAGCAGTCAAAAAATCATTTTAAATTTATAAGTATTTATTACAAAATATTAAATACTATAACAGTGATAATTGTTTTTACAATTTAAGAAATTATATTTTATTTTAATAAGCAAATTATTAACAAAAAGATAATAATTTCTAAATTATATTTATCCTGAATGTGTCTTCGCATCTCTTTGACGCACCATGTGAACATAGCGGACTAAACTTGCGTAATAGAAAAGAGCGGAATAGCGCTGATTGGTCGCTTTAATGACGCATTCTCTATCCTGCAGCTCTATTACGCATCGTGTGATTTCAGCCTAAGACTCGATTATGAATACCAGCCTAAGACTCGTTTTTTGCGCTAATATAAATTTTAACTTTAATCTTGGTTAAGTTACTTTTTATCTTCTTCTAATTGTTAAAACTGAAAAAAAATAAATGTGGCCTAGATATTGGAATTTGAAATAAGTAATAATAATGTACATACGAGGTGTGTTCAAAAAGTATCGCGAATTTTGTGTTTTTTCAAAAATTATTTATTTATTCATGAATATCTATTTTGTCCCCTTCAAAGTAATCCCCATGAGATATTATGCACTTGTGCCAACGGTTTTTCCAATCTTCGAAGCACTTCAAAAAATCATTTTTTTTTATCTTGTTCAGCTCCTCCTTCGATGCCGTCTTTATCTCGTCAAGCGTAGCGTAACGTCGTCCTTTCATGAGCCTCTTCAGTTTAGGGAACAAGAAAAAGTCACAGGGGGCCAGATCTGGGGAATACGGTGGCTGCGGCATCATTAGTGTGTTGTTTTTGGCCAAAAAGTCGCGCACAAGCAACGATGTGTGAGCAGGGACGTTATCGTGGTGCAAAAGCCAATTTTTGTTCTTCCACAAATCCGGGCGTTTCTGGCGGATTGCTTCGCGCAAATTGCGCATAACTTGCAGGTAATATTCCTTATTGACCGTTCTACCCTGTGGCAAGAACTCATGATGCACCACGCCCCTGCAATCGAAGAAAACTGTCAGCAAAACTTTCACATTCGACCGAACTTGGCGCGCTTTTTTCGGTCTTGGTTCGTGCGGCAGCTTCCATTGAGATGATTGAGCTTTGGTTTCCACGTCATAACCATAAACCCACGATTCGTCACCAGTTATGACCCTCTGGAGCAAATTTGGGTCGTCGCGGACAGAGTCCAACATCTCATTAGCAATGTTCATGCGATGCTGTTTTTGGTCGCAATTGAGCAATTTTGGTACGAATTTCGCGGCGACCCGTCTCATGCCCAAATCATTGATAAAAATCGAATGGCACGAGCCAATCGATATGTTTAGGTCCTCAGCAACTTCTCTAACGGTGATTCGACGATTGGCCAATACCATTTTCTCCACTTCATTAATTTTTTCGTCTGTTGTTGAAGTGCTCGGGCGTCCGGCACGCTCTTCGTCGTTCACATCTTCTCAGCCTTTTGAGAACATTTTGTACCACCGATAAACGTTGCTTCGGTCCAAGGTAGCTTCTCCGTATGCCACAGTCAACATTCGGAATGCATCCGCGCACTTAATTTCGTTTTTCACACAAAATTTGATACAGGTTCTTTGATCCATTTTTTTGAATAGGTAAAAATCGAAGACGATCCAAAACACGTGCAAGCAAAGCAGCTGTCAACAATTAAGTGAACATTCAAAATGGCCGAGCTTGTCGGCATAAGTGAGAGACATGAGTACCAACATAACGCCACAAAAAGATCGAAATTCGAATATACGTAACCCGCGAAAATTCAAAATTCCCGATACTTTTTGAACACACCTCGTATGTAAAATTAATGAATACAAAGTATAAATAGTATTTACAAAACATTTATTATAAAACAAAATACATGTCGCAAATATAATAGGAAATGTTTATATTATACCTATATCAAAATTTTTTGATAAAAATACTGCACGCGTATAACAGTACAACATACTTAAAATACGACACAGCTGTAGTAATAACACAGTAATAGCATTTAAAAAAAACTAAAAATAAAATAAATGATACAAGAATATTCATCTTATGCGTGTTACTGCCCGACTATCCCTAACAGATTACATTCCATAGTACAAGAATAAAACAAACATTTTTTACATAACCCACATAGCACGTAATACTTCTGTGATATCACAGAATCATTGCAATATCACAGAAATATTACATATTACTGTGAAATATCACAGAAATATTACTGTGATATTACACAGTGATAATGACATTGAAATATTCCATTGATATCACAGAAATATCACAGAAATATTATTGTGATATTACACAGTGATAATAACATTAAAATATTCCAATGATATCATTGCAATATATTGTTGCAATATTTAATTTCAAAGAACAAGGTAATGTCAAATGACGTTTTTATTATGTCTTATTAATGCAACGTCAGTATCTCTTTGATTAATTTCGATATTTTTAGTATCCTTAATATTCTTGGTAATTTCGGTATTCTATAGAAGAAATCAACTTACAAATAAAATAATTATGTCTTTACTCTTTCGTGGAATAAAAATAAATGTTAAGAAAAAATATTAATTAACTTTATTATTAGTTTAGATATTTACTTAGTTTATTCCTTAAACTGTATATATGTATAAACTATAATGTACGCTCTTCTATGTAATCTATCAATTTAATTATTGCTTTACAACTCGATCAATACTGATTTTATTAAAAAATTACAAAAAACCTTTTTATTTGTCTTATTGCCATTTATAATTTTTACAGGAGCACAAAATTGATTTTAATTTTTAAAAATTTTTATCATGAGGAATTTAAAAAAAAAATGTTTACAAAAAGTTTTGTTAATACACATTTATTATTCACTTAGCAATAAATATTTCAAAGTATATTTAGAAGATTTTAAAAAAATATACGTTTTTACGTCATTTAATATTTAATGATTGGTACATTATTTTGTGAAATAGTTTATTCATTAATATTGATTAGACTATTATACACCACAGTAAAAGGTTTTTCAAGTTAATTAAAATATTAAATTTCCAACAAATATTTCTTTAGATTTCACTTTTTTTTCAACTTTATTAAAAAATATGATTATATATATTCTATCATTAATTAGGTATTTTACAATGTTCATTAATTATATGCATGTATATAATGTTGCGGCTCGGTCACCGACCGTCACAACATACGACAAAACAAGCGAGCGCGTGCACAGCCGCTATGCGGTCCCGCCGTGTGTATAAGACTCCACGCAAACAAGTGAGTGCTGGCACCACCGCTAGGTGGCCGCGCCGCTGGAGACTTTCTCGTGAGACAAGTGCAACCACAGGTGTTATATTTAGACGCCACTGCGGCCGACCGGGCCGGCTCACGACGACTCACTAGCTCACACTTCAGTGAGATTTTAAAGAAAATCGTTGTTTGTTGTAATTTTTTTCCCAATGTAACGTCCCCTGAAAAAAAAGTTGATAAACTTGTTTCAATAAACTGATTACTGATTAGTAACTGATTATATTTTGTCAGTTACTGATTAGTAATCAGTTTATTGAAACAAGTTTATCAATTTTTTTTTAAGGGGTACGTGTGGAACGCTGTTCCATATAAAATTTTATATTTTTACATGTAAATAATATTTTGTATTGTTATTTAATCTTGAACATAAATTAAAATTATAATTCAAATTGAATCTTTTTTAACAAAAATGAAAAAGGATACAAGAGATTTTTTTTATAAATTAAACATTTATTACGTTTACATTATTGTATTCTGTTTTAATAAATATAATTATTTTTTTTATGTTTAATATATATTACATGTAACAATATGAAAATAATATTAAGAATAAAAATAAAATAAATTGAAATAATTTATTTATTTAATTTCTTGCAATATTATTTAAATATCACATAAACATCACAGAAATATTGTGAAATATCACAGTAATATTACTATGAAATATCACAGTAATATTACTGTGATGCGTTTTCGCGGACATTTTGATATTACTGTGATATCACAGTAATATTTCGTGATATTTCTGCAATATTTAATTTGTAATATTGCAATGTAAAAGTGATATTGCTATGATATCACTGCAATATTACGTGCTATGTGGGAAATAATATATAAAAAATGTACGATTACTCTTGTCTGTGATGTAGAAAAAATTCGATTGCACATGTGGTTTTTACGGCGTGATAAAGAATTTTTTTTTTAGAAAATATATCTCTTGACAAGAATAACTGAAAACTAAAATTAAAATACGATAAAAAATAAAATAAAAAATACATAAAATACGTCACAGCTTTAGTAATACCACTAAAAAAAGTAAAAATAAAATAAATAATACAAATGTATTTATCTTGCGTATTACTGCCTAACTATCCCCAATCGATTGTACAAGAATAAAACAAACATTTTTTACATAAATAATATAAGAAAAATGTACGATTACTCTTGTCTGTGATGTAGAAAGAATTCGATTGCGCATGTGATTTATGTGACGTGATAAAAAATATAGAATTTTTTCTTTTTTTAGAAAATATATCGTTTCCCAAGAGTAACTAAAAATTAAAATTAAAATTAAAATTAAAATACAATAAAAAATTAAATAAAAAATACAATAAAAATAAAAGTAAAATAAATAATACAAAGAGTTAACGTGGCATTATAAGAGAAATTATAAAAGATTTTTTAACATTAATGACTGACTTACTTTGGTTTCATAATTGACCATTTCTTTATTTTATTTAAATGTTTTTGTGAAATCGGTTTTTCTGGTTTTTTATGTTTCATGTATTTGTAAATTAAAAATGGCACACATTTGTTTAAGATTGAACGCTCGCAATTGTGCAATGGACATAATTGAATAAACGTATCAGAATTTTCAAAATAAGTTTGAAAACGATCAACTATACATAAAAGTATGCCCGTTTTCGTCCAAAAATTTATATAAATATTCATGTATGTTTTTAATAAGTTGCATTACATTTTCACTTGGATATGTTAATCGAGTAACATTATCATGCTCTTTGAAAGAAAGAAATATATGTTTCTCTGTACTTTCTGAAAATAAGTTGCGCTGACAAGTCTCACAATCCTGTGGAATGGTTATTTTTTTTAATATATACCCTGCAACATATGCTAATGCCTGGCAATTTTCTGTGAGCAATTCATCTTCATTATTTGTTATTGTATTACGTAGAGTTAACGGAATATCATTCTCTTCTAAAGAACAATTTTTATTATTATTATCGTTATCATTATGAACAGTTGTCAACAATGTACATAAATTGTCTAATGGCTGGCAGCCATCATCTTCACAATTGCCATTATTTACCGATAAAACAAGATTATTTAATACAGATATTTTCAAAGCTGCAATAAATTGATGACAAGTTGGATTCGTATTTGCTATGCCATGTTGCCTAATTGTACAAAAAAGATTTTCTACAGGATCTTGATTTAATGATCGTAAAGAAAGAAAGTTAAACCCCAAATCATACAAAGATATCCATAATTCTTTTACAGATTGAATTGTGATAATCCATCCATTAATAAATGCATATTGACTTGTAACGTCTTTACTATTACGTTTATCAATTAAATGCCATTGCGACAATTCTTCGAGCATTGCATTCCATAAGGAGAAATGTGGAGAATTTTCAGCCAAAGCACATGCGTATTTTTTATTATTTCGAGATTTTAAACATGAACTATTCATCGAATCAAACAAATCGTCAATTTTTTGAGCAAATTCGGCAGTGTGTAGAGAAGCAGCTGGCATAGTTTGTGCCGCAACAAAACTCTCGATCGCTGCAGCAACAGAACTACTAAGTTGTTTAGCAGCTATCTTAACTTTCATTTTTGTATACGAATCTTGAAATTTAAAATATTCACTTTTAAATTTTGGTAAAGTCTTAAACATTCTTTTTTGATCTAAATCAAAAGCAGTTCTTATGTAATTAAAATCAGCCTCTTTGTTCTCAGAAAATTAAATTTTACAACGAAGCATGGCATTTCTAGTATTTTTTAAAAGATGAGGAACGTCAAAAATAATAAATATGCGCTTGTTATTAACTAAAAAATAGTTCTGAGGCTCTCGGCACTCTCATTACATAATTGAGCCAATGCCCCTCGGTTTGTAGCACTTTGATCACAAATCGTTGACATTACATTAAATCCTTTTTTTTGTAAACGTGAAATTACTGTAATAATTATATCTTTCAAAGCCATAGTGGAAATTGTATTTGCTACAAAGTAATAGGCTATAACTTGTTTCCAAGATTTATGAATGTCTCTCAGCATTAGAACTAATGCGTGGTTTGCTGATTTAATTGTACGACCTAAGTGTCCTAAATCTTCAAATCCAGAAATCTTCTGTTTGCTGGTTTCGTAATGAAACCCATTACTTAACGACATCTCATCAAATATTAATGCACAACAATGGTCTAATGGATGCATTTTCTGTATTCTTGCTCTTAAATTTTCTAGAATTGCATCATTTAAACCAGTCTCAAAAGGAATCTTTGAAAGCATATGTTTCAACAATCTAGTAGAAGGCAATTGAAAATAAGAAGCTAAATATTTATATAAGCGAGGACTGCGTTTATAAATTAAAAGTGCAAAAGTGTTATCCTCAACTGTCCATCGTCTTCCATTGTGCTTTTTATTAACATTTCTAAGTTGAGACTGAATAAAATTTTTTGTTACTACGTTTAAAGAATCATCAATTAATTGAAATTTTTTCCTATCATATAAATCTTTCAAAATTGCGACATGTTGTCTTTCATTTTTTAGAAGTTTTCTTAATTTAGATAATTTGGTAATTGTGTAACGATGTATTTTATACATTTTTTGTTTCCTTGGTGGACAGTTGTTTTTGTGATAAGCTAATGCCTTTCAAATATCCCTTTGTTTTATTATGCATCTCATCTTCGACTAAAAATTGTACATTTTTATCTGAAGCAAGCACTTCTATATCATTTTCATGATTTTCAGTTGTGTCTATATTTTGTGTACCTAAAGAAAAAGCAAAGTCAGAATCAGAATCAAGAGTTAAATTACTACTATTATATAAAGGAGTCCTGCATCGAATATTTTCATGTTCATTAGTTGAAGGTATTTCAGACTGTGTATTTAAAGGTGTACAATTTATGGCATTTTCCAGAGGAATTGCATTCCAATTCAATTTATGCTTTGACCTATTTGCAAAATGTTTAGATTCAAAATGTTCTTCGCAGATTCGAAAATTATCACATTTGACATGTTCGCTAATCTTACAAATTCTCTTCCATTCATTTTTAAATTCAATTTTTTTAGGAAATGTATAAAAATGCTTGTTTCAATAAAAATTATTTACTATGTTAGTGTAATATGCATTTGTGCATTCTGGATATTTACACCGATATTTCCATGTACCTATTAATAGAGATGCCATGCTTCGTACTTATTACAAAATATGTATTACAATAATCATCACAAGAATTATCACAAAAATAATCCTATAGTTAACCTATATGCTGTTGTATATCACAGTCGTTTGACTACATCGTAGTCAATGCCTCCTAGTAGCCATGTAGCTATGTTGGATGTAGTGAAATCATATAAAAACACTTCTTTTGACGGGGGTGCAAATCTTTGATTTTTCTGTAAAATAAGAGATAAAAATATTACTTTTCTTTCTTTCTAGATAAAAAAGGTATTTATCTTTATTTTCTCACCATTTATAAAGCAAGACCTTCGCATAAATGATATTTCACTTCCTTGCCTCTCATGTAGCCATGTAGCTACGTTGGATGTAGTAAAATCATGTGAAAAGACACTTCTTCTAACAGTGGCTGCAAATCTTTGATTTTTCTATAAAATCAGAGACAAGAAAATATTACTTTTTTTTCTTTCTAGATAAAAAAGGTATTTATCTTTATTTTCTCACCATTTATGAAGCAAGACCTTCGCATAAATGATATATAACACTTCTTGCAATAAAACTTTCTGATTTGGAGATGCACGTTCTATGTCCAGTAAAGATATAATAAATTAATGTATCAAAATAAGAGTAATCTGAAATAAAATTTACATTACTGTAATTTTTTTTCTTTAAACTTTATATAAAAACTTATATTATTTGATCTTGACAATTGCAAATACAAATTCACCGGGTTAAGGTTATGTTGCCATAAAAAATTACAATTTTGAACAAAATTTATAGTAAGATCAATAATATGTTAAGTGAGTTTGTATATCTTTTATAGGCTATCATTTGAATAACTGCTTGATTATTTTTATAAGATATACTTACAAATTGAAATGATCGGAATTCGTATATATTATTCTGTACTGTTGGAAAGACCGGAAAGACCAAATGCTACAATACGAAAATAGTGAGCAGATACTCATTCCTTTCATACTCACCAACTTACATCAAGGCATTCTGATTGGTCATTTCAACTCCCACTTTCAAGTGGGCCCCACTTTTTCCGTGTTACCGGAAACCGCTATATTAGTTTCACCCCCGTGGTGTAGCGATTGTAATGTTAAGTATTCACTGCAAATTTGACGAATACTTAAAAACTTCTCTCAGGAATCAGGTATTTGGCCTATTCAGTAAGAAAATACAGACACGGCTATTGGAAAAAAAGGATTTAACGTACGACGAGGCATTGAAGGTAGCTTCCACAACGATGGAACTCTCGGAGAGGGGGTCAGCCTCACTACAAGGCGCATTGATACAACCTACAGCCCAGGTGGATGTCGTTCAAGCAGGAGCGAACCAACCACGGGAGACAGAGGGAAACAAGCCGCAAAAATTTTCAAAAAGGGAAGTCTACAAATTTCAATCACGCTGGTAACGCTAATAATTTTTGTTTTAATACGGGACAGAAATGTCGCGCGTACGTAAGGATAATAATATTCGAATATGCGCACTATTGTAATCCAAATAAGCGCGCTATTGTAACCAAGGAAGAAAGCAGATGGCGATGCCGTAGCGCACCGCGCGACGATCGAGATCAGACAGAATCGGCGCGCGCTCGTTCCCACTTTACTTATAATACAGCCAGCATAATGCAAACTATTCGAAAGATTACACTAGTAAACAAATAACATGTTTCAGATGCGATCGAGGTCATTTGGCCTCACAATGTACACTTAGTAAAGAAGTTCATTGTTCTGGCTGTGGCAGAAACGGGCATTTGAAGAGAGTATGTTTCAAAACAAAGGAACAGGCAAATCAATTGGAGGACATATTACAACTCGAGCATCCCCAATTTCGAAACAAATTTTACTGCACTTTACGAGTCAATGAAAAGCAAATTAAATTCGAGGTGTATAGTGGATCAGCGGTGACCGTGATGAACAGGTACGACGCATGACAGTTCTTCCCACGTTCGATCATCTATCCTACGAAGTTAAATTTAATCGCGTTACATCACAGTATTAGTTAGAAGCGATCAAATCAAGCGTAAACTAAATATATACATTACGGAAATAAATAGGAAACCGCTATTAGGTAGAGAGTGGATACACCAACTCGCCGTTCCAGGCGGAGTGGGCCTGATTTTCTAGACTGCAATGCCGTAGATAACATAAAAAATAAAAAATTAAAATTAGACTCAATGCTAGAAAAATACAGAGATTTAAAATGAGATGAGTGGGCAAAGATAACGGGAGTACAAGCAAAGTTAAGGTTAAGTCCTAAAGCAACTCCAGTATTTCTAAAAACAAGACCGGTGCCATTTAAATTGATTACACTGTTAGATAAAGAATTAAAAGAGCTATCGCGGGCAGGAGTACTTACAAAATTTGAAAGTTTGGAATGGGCAACGCCGATAGTACCGATTTTAAAATCAAACGGTCAAATACGAATATGTGGAAATTATAAAGCTACGGTCAACCTAAAATTAATTGTGGATAAGCATCCACTTCCAACGATTAACGAAATATTTGCAAAATTAACAGACGGGAAAGAATTTTCCAAAATAGATTTGCGTCAAGCATATCTACAATTGGAGGTGGACTCGAAAAATAGTGAGATGCTAACATTGAATACACACCGCGGGCTATATAAAGTAAATCGGTTAATGTACGGTATTGCATCCGCACTCGCAATATGGAAGAGAATATATTGCAAGGAATCCTAGGAACGGCGGTGTTCCTGGATGACATTGTAGTCACTAGCGAAACAGAAGTTTTACATTTACAAAGATTAGATTTAGTCTTACAGCGGTTACAGAATTACAATATAAGAATAAATTTAGAAAAGTCGAAATTTATGATAAAAGAAATACAATATTGCGGATTTACATTACGAAGTGACGGAATACTTAAAGATAAAGCGAAATTGGAAGCAATTAAAAATATGCCGCGCCCTCGAAATGTGCAAGAAGTAAGAGCATTTGTAGCGATGATTAATTATTACGGGAGATTTATACAAAATTTAAGCTCGATACTTTATCCGTTAAATCAATTGTTACACAGTAATGTTTCATTTACATAGTCAAAATCGCAAGAACAGGCGTTTACAAAAACGAAAGAGGCTTTTCTAAATAATCAAATATTGGCACACTACAATTCGAGATTACCCCTAATTCTAGCCCTTATGCAAGTCCTTACGGGGTGGGGGCCGTCCTATCACAATTACACCCCGACGGAACGGAGAAAATAGTACAGTACACGTCGCAAACGTTATCGGACACGCAGCAAAAGTAGGCTCAAATCGACAAAGAAGCGTTTAGTATAATTTACGAAATTAAGAAATTTTACCAATACTTATACGGAAACAAATTCACGTTAATCACCGACCATAAGCCGTTAATACAAATTTTCGCACCAAACAAAAAGTCTGCCCGTGTATAGCGCAATGAGGATGCAGCATTATGCAATATTCTTACAAGGGTTTTACTACACGATCAAATACAGAAATCCTAAAGAGCATGGCAATGCAGATTGCCTCTCAAGACTACCAGTTTCAGGAAGTAATATTAACATGGATGTAGTAGAAGCATTTCAAGTTGAAGAATTACAGAGTTGTTGTTAAATGCCAGTCAAATTGAAAATGAAACGCGTAAAGATCCAAAATTGAAAAAGTTATTAAGAGCATTGCAGACAGGAAAAGAGGCACTTAGCAAAGATAGATTCAATCTAAATCAGGAGGAATTTAATTTACAAAACGGAGTTATTTACCCTGAGAGGGTTTCGAGTGGTGATTCCACCAACGTTGCGTACATTAGCATTAAGACAATTACATACTGGTCATTTTGGAATAAATAAAATGAAGGCGATTGCGCGAGAGCATTGCTGGTGGCCGGGCATTGATCAAGACATTCAAAGCCTAGTTGAAAATTGCGTAGCATGCAATGAATCGCGACATAATCAACCAAAGGTAGAGCAGCACAGGTTGGGAACCGGCGGTAGCAGCAATGCACCGAGTGCACGCGGACTTCGCGGGGCCTCTTTTAGGGAGATGGCTGTTCGTAATGGTAGATGCATACTCAAAATGGCCGGAGGTCAGGATCGTAAAAAATATTACGGCTAAGACGATTATTAAGAAATGTACAAATATTTTCGCGTCATACGGCATTCCACAGATATATTAGTCACAGATATATTAGTCACAGATAATGGAAGAACATTTATTTTCGAGGAATTTAAGAATTTTCTTAAAAGTAGAGGAATCATACATAAATGTACAGCGCCGTATAATTCGGCCACGAATGGTTAAGCCAAACGGTTTATACAAACGTTAAAGAATGCGTTAAAACGTGCGAATGCAAATGAAAATAATATTGTTATCAAGTTAGAGCAATTTTTGCTACAATATCGCTTAGCTCCACACGCGAGCACACAAATATCTCCGGCCGAATTATTTCTAGGTAGAAAAATGCGTACTAAACTAGATTTAATTTTTCCGAGGAAAAAGGAGGCCAGACATATAGTTAATTAGGAAATTAAAGTAAAAGAATTGGCGTTAAATAAGCGAGGAGCGTTTATGTAGAAATTACATAGGAAGAGAGTTATGGAAATTCGGCAGAATAATAGGAAGAATAGGCAAACTATATTATAAGCTTAAACTCGACGATGATCGAATATGGAAAAGACACATTAACCAGTTGTGGCAAATCGATGATCAATCTTTAAAATCGGACGAGGACACTGACTACAGGCCAATAGAAGAAACATTGCATGACAATAAAGTCCAAGAAAGAGAAGCAAATGCCGAAAAACGAGACAAAACGGTACCGCAGATTCCACTAAGCCCGAATGCCACGCCACAACCAGTGAACACGAAAGAGACAAACTAAATTTAAGTGACAGCGTACGGCGTTTGACTAGGAAGCGTCAACCGCCATCGCGTTACGGAAACGTAGTGTATAAAGGATCTAAGATATTGTAAGTGCGAGAAAAGAAATATATACAAAGGTCAAGTGCGGCATAACTAGAAAGCCTTTTTCCAAGAAAGGAAGGTGTTAGGATAATTGATACTGATTGATATTTGAATATGCGCGCTATTGTAATCCGAATAAGCGCGCTATTGTAACCAAGGAAGAAGACAGATGGCGATGCCGCAGCACACCGCGCGACGATCGAGATAAGACAGAATCGGCGCGCGCTCATTCCCACTTCACTTGCAATACGGCCGGCATAACGGTTAGACAATATAGATCTCTCTTGTTAAAATCCATACGCAGTTACGATCTTTTCCACCAACATCTTTCAAACTTAATAATAGGTATCTTTTTTGTTTTTCCACTTGTCGCAAATATCCGAGTGAAAAATAGCTATATTATCTGCACAGGATCTGCCACTCCTGAATCCTGCTTGGCTATTAAGTAGCACACTGAATTTCTCGAGCCACCAACAAAGTCGGTCATTAATAAGCCTCTCTGCCACTTTCATTGTGCATTGAGCAAGTGAAATTGGTCGAAATTTGTTTGAGTCTTTTTTTGGAATGAAAAACACCTGGAAGCTATTCCATTTAGCTGGGAAGATCCCCGAATTAACGATTTCTGAGATAAGGCTCAGCAGAACTTCCGAAAACTCAGAGGCAACGCTTGCAAAACACGGTAATCTATTCCATCGGAACCACGGTAATCTATTCCATCAGGACACGAGTCGGGTCTGGCCGTGTCAATAATCGCATTGAGTTTCGCTAGCAAGAACGGAGGAAATTGGACGTGGTGGTACGATAGCCGATCTAAGTGAGGCAGCTCAGGAGAGCACCAAGGAAGGCACAATTCGTCTATTTGATTGAGAATAATTTTCGAAGAAGATTTATCATAAGCGTTAGCAGTCTTTTTTCTATGAAATTTGTAACCCATAGCTCTTATTTTTTGCCAAATATGTTTTAAACTTAAAAATTTATTTAATGAGCCACAAAAATCGAGGAAGAATTTACGTTTTTTTTTTCTTAAAATACAATTTAGCGGTAACATCTGTTTGTCTAAAATTGATAAAGTTTTCTCTGGAGGATAAAAATTTGAATTAAGGAAAGCCGTCTCACCACGGAGACGCCTTAACACCTATTTTCGAACGATTAACTCAAGAAGGAGAGGGGGCTAGTCTTGTAGGCGGGGTACAACTAGGAATAGTATTTTCTATGATTCCCATAAATGAGCTATACCTGACTTGAATGTCGAGAGAGAAGTCGTACATGACTCTGCACAAGTATCACCTAAAACAGACAGCTGTTCCTTAACTTTGGTTCAGTTTGTTTACCGAAAATGGACGCGGTGGTAAAAATGAAATTGTAACCTGTTGAGAGAAAGCTCAGACAGTTCTATCTTAATAGCCAAATGGTCGCTACCTCATGGTTCCTTAATAGTTTCCCAATGAGAGGAAATAAACGAGGGGCTGTTTGAGATGGATAGGTCGATAGCCGAGCCTTAAGAGTATGGCGTTTCAAACCGGGTCAAAGAACCGTCATTCAAAATTTGCAAATCTAACTCTAAACAGACGTCTAATACTTTTTGGCCCTGAGGACATGAAGGGCTACCCCAGGCTACATTGTGCGCATTGAAGTCGCCTCCGATAAAGAACTCTCCGTTAAATTGCAATAAAAATCTCCGCCAGTCAGTCCGAGAAATATTGATTTGTGGTGGTTTGTACAGCGATAAAATAAGTATTTCTTTAGATTCGTAAGAAATGGTGACACCACAGGTCTCTATGGTCCCTCCCGCATCAAACAGATCCGCGTTTTGATAAATGCTATACTTAATACCATTCCTCACCAACATCGCAACACCGCCACAGCGGCGCCCTAGTCTGTCTATTCTTACGACATCAAAACCTTTAAAGAGCCATTTAGATTGAGAATCCAGCCATGTTTCGGACAGCAATATTATGTCAAACTTCTTGGACCTCGTCTCAAGTTCTGAACGCTTTTTTTGGACACTCTGACTGTTCCACTGTAAGATAGTAACGGTCATAATTAAAGATATAAAATATAAGAGTAGAGCAAAATTCGCGGATTACTATTATTTGGCCTCGACAAGTGGGGGTTTGTCTTTAATTAGTTTTTAACTGATGTGTCTTTAAGCGTGGTCATGGAAATGCTATCAACCTTATTACTCTTGTTATTTGATACATGAAGATCAATTGCTTTTTTGATTCTCTCGCACAACAAGATACTATCTGGATCTGATAAAATTACATCAATAATAAAACCTAGCTTGTCTTTAATATTACCCTTGGCTTTCTTTGACAGAATATTACTAAACATATCAGTCCCTACTTTGCAAATCTGCGACAGCATACGATTAGCGTCTGTAGGCAATTCCTTGGATGGAAGAACAGGAGACTCTTTCAATGTTTTAGGCGGTGCCGCTCTTGTAACCCCCATGCCTTTCTCCACCAAGGACCGCGCCTCAAGGAAGGGAAGGTTATTAAACGCTACGACCCTGGCTTTCTCTTGATGTTTTCGGTATATTGAGCAGCCGCGGTCTAGTGTAGTGTGTACCCATACAGCACAGAAAATTGCAGCAACATTGCAGCAATGTTGCAATGCTGTAGATTGCAATGCAATATTACGGAGACATTGCAGAAACATAAATTAACACTATGTCTGCAACATCGCATGGCATATGCCAGTAATATTCCGGAAACATTGCAATATCATAATTTTTTAATAAAGTAGAAACAATAAAGAGTCAAAGCAAAATATTCGCGTATAATAATATATTAATTTAACTCGTTCATAATTATTCATCCGCATTTAGCAAACTAAAGTCGGGAGACATTACTAAATTTTCCGCTGAACCTCTACATTCCCTAACAGTACAACCGTCCATATGTCGACTGTAAGTCGACTCATCCAAGTTAGGCTTTCAAAGTTGACTGCAAATTGACTTTGCATAGACGTCTGCAGACATCCTTCAAATGTTGACTCCAAGACGTCTAGAAAAAGGCATGCGGTCCCGTGGTGCTGTGTGCATCATACGTAGTATTGTTAAGAAACATAAATATTTATATCAATAGATGAAATAGGTCCATATATGAAGAAACCTTGATCTACTGCCCAATGAACAAACAATATTTTTTAATTAATTTTTAATAAAAATTTTTTTATATTTAATTTAATTATTGTATTATATTGATATATATTTTTAACCAAGAGGGTTTCCGGATAGATGCCACGTGCGTGTTGGGCACTTTGCCGACGTTCTGCAAACATTGCAGCTTGCATCATCAAGGCTGAGAGCTCCGACATTGAGCTCCCTTCGGTTGTGGTAGTCCTTATATATCCCCGTTGCGCCCGATGGGGGTTGGGGTGGGGAGTTTGACTTGGTTAGCCAATGGGAGCGTTTTGATTGACCGGCCGGTCAATTAAAAAACCCGGGAGAACGGTTTGCCAAATAGGATTTACTTGAAGGCCTTTGTCGCGGTTGAGGTTGTCAGGATGTTTTAAGATTTCCAGACCTTCCCGATATTTTCTGGCGAAGTAGCCTTGTGACGGGGCCAACATGATAGACTTATCATACTGCACGGCATGTCCAGTCTCCATCCAATGTTCCGCCAAGGTTGATTGTGAAAAGCGGCTGTATTTGGCACACCTCTGATGTTCCTTGATCTGTGTACTGATCTTTCTCCCGGTTTCTCCTATGTACACTTTTCCGCAGACGCAAGGTATCTTGTACACACCTGGGGTTTCCAGGCTTGGTCTTTGATCCTTGGGGTTAGGGAGTAATTGAGCAACTTTCTTCTGGGGTTTGAATATTACTCTGATGTTATGCTTACTCAAAAGTCTGCCTATGCGCTCTGTTGCGCACCTTGAAGATACGGAAGGACAGCCGTTATTTTCTTTTCTCTTTCTTCATCCAGATTTTCGGTGTCGTTGGGACTGGAGATCTTGTTCTTCAATCTCTTAATTATCTGATTAATGTTCTTGCTTTGTTCCCATTCCTAGTCAAAGTCTGATTGAGATGTTGTAACTCCTCATCCAAGAACGTTGGTTCAGAAACTGTGAGGGCTCTGTATACCAATGAGCTGATGACTGAATTCTTTTGTGAAGGATGGTGATGGGAGGTTGCGTGAAGATATCGGTCAGTGTGGGTTGGTTTTCGGTAAACTCGATGGCCTAAGGTACCATCGCCGTTTCTTCAAACCAACACGTATAGGAAGGGAATTTGGTTTTCCTGTTCTACCTCCATTGTAAACTTAATTTGTAAACTTAGTTTGGATGTTGGGCATTGAGAAAAGCGAAGAAGGGTGGGAGAGTCTTTATCATGGCTCCATATAACAAATGTGTCATTTACGTATCGGAACCATGTGGAAGGTTTGAGGGGTGCGTTTTTCAGAATTTTGCCTTCGAGATGTTCCATGAAAATGTTCGCAATAATGGGTGAAACAGGGGATCCCATTGCTGCTCCAGAGGTTTGTTCAAAGAATTTTCCTTGAAATTGGAAATAAGTCGAGGTTAGGCAATGTTCTATTAGTGGTACAAAGTTGGCCAGCAATTTGTCAGACTTTTTGATAATGTCCAACGTATCCTGGACGGGGACATTTGTGAACAATGAAACTACATCAAAACTTACCAGTATGTCATTGGGTTTTGTTTTGATCTTTGTAATTTTGTTCACAAAATCAATAGAATTCTTGATGTGAGATCCATTGTGACCAGTAAGTTTTTGAAGTGGTTTGGCGAGGTAGCGGACCAACTGGTAGGAGGGTCCTCCGATATTGCTAACGATAGGGCGAAGGGGGACCGATTCCTTGTGAATCTTGGGGAGGCCGTAGAGTCTGGGAGCCGACGATTCCCGGGGAGTAATGTATTTGATAATTTCAGGAGGGAGGCCTGAATTCTTGAGCAAAACGGATGTTTTTTTCTCTATGGTGGATGTTGGGTTCCGTTTCAGTTTTTTATAAACGCTGCAATCCGAGAGCATAACATTGATCTTATTACAGTAATCTTCTTTGTCCATTACTACTGTGGCATTTCCTTTATCCGCTGGTAGAATTAGAATGTTGTTGTTCTGTCTTAAATTCCGGAGTGCCAAGCGTTCTTCTCTGCTGATGTTTTGGCTGGGTGGTTTAGCCTTGCGGAGGATGTTGACTGCTCGTTGTCTAATGTCGTTGCCTGCCTCGGGTGGGAGGCGGAAGATAGCTGTCTCAATTTGGCTAATAATTTCTTCCGTAGGAATGCTTGTGGGGGTGACAGCAAAATTGTGTCCTTTTGAAAGTTTGACAGACACTTCAGATGGGGACAGGACGTGGCTGCTGAGGTTCTTCACTGTGTGTGTTGGAAGTGAGGATCCAGCCTGTGGAGAGATCTTCTTGTATTTCTCCTCCTGTTTTTGTTTTCTCACCTTGGCAGAACGGACGGCCTGTTCGTGTGTAATACAGTCCATTATTTTTCATTGACCGGCCGGTCAATCAAAACGCTCCGATTAGCTAACCAAGTCAAACTCCCCACCCCAACCCTGACCGGGCGCAACGGGGATATATAAGGACTACCACAACCGAAGGGAGCTCAATATCGGAGCTCTCAGCCCTGATGATGCAAGCTGCAATGTTTGCGAAACGTCGGCAAAGTGCCCAACACGCATCTATCCGGAAACCCTCTCGGTTAACAATAGCAATGGCCACGAAAGCCTCAAGACTGATATATATTTTCTAATTGCATCCTATTTAAACAAATAACAGAAAAGTTATTCCAGATGCTATTCTGAATTTGCAAAATTAATAAAAGAAACTATAACTTTATATCTGTTTATATAAATATTGTGCTTTAATTATACATATTTTATTTTTTCATTAACGTATATTGACCTGATCTACCAGTTATATACACATATCAGCATAAAGTGCTCACAGGTCATCATGAGGGATCAATTCGCAGTGATCACGGAAGTCAAGCAACGTTCACCAGAGTCGCAACTTGGATGGGTGACCGCTTGGAAATTTCCGAAAAAGATGTTTTGTTAAAATGTTACACAAATATTGTTTTGTTCATTGGATTTATGTGCTGTAATAATATTTATGTGAATATTTTGTAAAAATGGGATGTTTCAACGCAATATTTCAAAAAGCGGACATCTTAATGTTGCTGCAATCTTCCAGCAATGTTTCGCAATCAAAATGCAATATTACAATGTTTCAATGAAATCATTCTGCAATGTTCCTGTAATCTCTCTGTGCTGTATAGGTAGTCCTCTGCAATTTATAAATTTTTTAATTAGCTCACAAGGCCTTTTTTTGTCGATTAGTAATCACCGGCACATGTTAGACATTTAGCTGGACTTTCACAGAATTTACCAATATGGCCCAGACGGCCCACACTTAAAGCAAAGACGTACAGACTGTACGTAAGGTTTAACAGATATAATCGCTCTTAAGATTGATATCTTGGTTGATATGAGCTCTCCTCTTAACTCCAGACAAGCTACTTCAGAGTCTTCCAGTAATCTGGATTTTTTATTCCGTCTCTTCAATCTGAATAGGTTAGAAATTAGAAGGTTTGAATTTTCTAATTCTACGATTTTTTTGAGCTCTTCCATAGACATATCAATCGGAATCTCCTTGATGATCACTTTTCTACTGTTTGTACCTCGGAATAAAGGCATTGATGTACAAATCCCGAAACAGTTTGTTTGTAATCGCGCTATTGGCCAACGGTTTTGATGAGAATGTCGCTTTCCACGTGTATCTTGAGTATTTCGAGATATTGCTAAATTTAACGTTGCACTTATCCAGGATTTGAGAGATTTTTCTCAACGAGATCCGTGGCCAGCTTCATTAGATGATTTTTGTTGCGCTGCTTACGAATATGATAATAAAAATCATCGACAAGGTCTCCTAGAAAACAAAATATTAATCCAATATTGAGAAATAATGTAAACCTAATATTATATATTGGGTGTGAATTGATTTTTAATATTAGTCCATATTAAAAGGTATAGACTCTTATTTAATCAATTAGAGTTGCAATATGGGTCCAATAACATTGATCCAATATTAAAAAATAATATAAACACGATATTATATATTGGTTATGCATTGGATTTTTAACATTAGTTCAATATTACAAGACCCAGATAGCACAAAATATTTATAAAATATTTACTAAATATTTATAATATTTATTCTAATATTTTATAAACATTTATCAAAACATTTAATAAATTAATGTTTTTATGGCCGTAGATTGGACTGATCATAAATATTTATCATAAATGTTTCAAAAATATTTATGATTTATGATAATTATTTTGAAAATGTTTGAAATATCCGCATAAATATTATATTACACCATATAATCCCAATGAGTAAAACAATATTTCTATATTTTAAAAAACAATTTTCGCAAAAAAATTCCATTCTTAGGAATTTTTTTCGGAAATTCTGAAGCGGTCACCCATCCAAGTCGCGACCAATATTTTAGAAAATATTTTAACAATATTTTTGATAAAGATTTTTATAATCTTTTTCCGTCATATGTATATAAAATATGTATAAAATATTTCTATAATATTTATAAAAAATATTTATGATAAATATTTATTAATATTTATCATAAATATTGTGTGCTATTTGGGGATTGACACTTTGTCTTATTTAACCAATATTTGAACTGCAATATTGGTTGAATTTTTTTCGGAAATTTTTAAGCGGTTACCCATCCAAGTCGCAACTCCGGTGAACATTGCTTAAACTCTGCGTAAGCGCTGCGAACTGATCCTTTGTGATGACCTGTGAACACTTTGTGCTGATACATGTATAACTGATAGATCAGGTCAATATATGTTATGGAAAAAATGAAATATGCATAATTAAAGCACATTATTTATATAAACAAATATAAAATTATAGTTTTTTTACCAATTTCACAAATGCAGAATAGCATCTGAAACAACTTTTAATTCTGTTATTTGTTTAAATAAGAATGCAATTAGAAAATATATCAATATAATACAATAATAATACAATAATACATTAAATATGAAAAAATTTTTTATTAAAAAAAATTTTTTAAATAATTAAAAAATTTTGTTTGCTCATTGGATTGTAGATTGAGGTTTTTCATTTATGGACTTATTTTTCTATTAATAATATTTACAATACAATTAGCATTTAGCTCGTAACATTGGCAGCATTGGCATTAACGTTTTTTTTATAACCAATATTCGCTTTAGATTGGCAAACTTTGGCCAATGTAAGTGCAATATCGTACAATTAATATTGACTCGTAACATTGACAGTATATTAACGTTTCTTTTAGTTTTACAGTTACTAACGCATAACATTGCAAGCAGCACATTAACATTTCTTTTACAACCAATATTTGCTTTAGATTGGGAAACCTTGGCCAATGCCCTTTCAATATAAATCCAGTATTATATATTAATTGGCGAGCAATATTACAAGTGCATGTGCAATTAATTCCATGACCAATATTAGCTTTTCATTGGGAAATATTCGCCAATGTATTCCCAATGTTTCGTTAATGTTAACCAATGTAAAGCCAATGTACTGTGCTAGGATCATCTTCAAGGTAAAAAGTTAAAATAAAAACCAGGGTTTCTTTATTTTTTTACAAATATCTTGGAAAATATTAATTTCTTAAAAAAAAGTGTCAAATAAAGAATGAAGCTCTTGAAATTATCTACAATAAAGCTTCTATGCATAATTTTTGTAATCGTAACCGTATATGTGTAATCATACTTTTAAATAGCGTATGCTCATAATTGTGCGAAATAAAATATATATTTGTTTTGTTATATTAATTATATATATTCTGTATATTAATTATATATATTTTGTAAAAAAATAAAATAAAACCATAAAAAAATACTGCAAAATTGATGACTCATAGAGTCCATGCACGTGTAATAATACACATACTCATACATAAACACACACACACACACACACACACACACACACACACACACACACGCACGCACGCACGCACGCACATGCACACACATGCACACCTGTGGTGGTTTAGAATCATAAAATACTTATTCTTAAATCATTCATATTTCATACAAAAAAATATTGTAGGATGAAAAAGAAAATTAATAAATATTTTTACATTAAAAATTTGGATTTAATATTTTAAAAATTTATTTACTAGATTTTAACAAATATGTGATATTTTATTGTTAAGACATATCCTGATACATTCGTGCAGGATTGGGATAATTCGTTGGGTAAGCGAGCAAACTGCAAATTCAATTGCTTATTTAAAAAAACATGCGTTATTGCTTATTTAAAAAAAACAGTTCTACATAAACACATGGTTCACTAAAGTTAAAGACAATTTTTTTAGTAAATTTTTTTCTCAGTGTATATATTGTAATATAAATAATCTTTTGATATGTATACTTTACATATACACTTTACATACACACAAATATGCTCTATGTATGCTCGATAGCACTCGAGAGATCAGATTAGAAAAACTCAGAGAAGTCAATGCAAATCAGAAGTTAGTAAAAGTGAAGTGAATATTTCTATCCTGACTACTCAAAACACTTTATTTCTTTACTATCTTTAACAATCCTACAATATTTTAATAGAAGATAAAAGAACTTGTAGATTAAAAAATGCCTTAAAAGTAAAAAAATATATTCCCTAAGAATAAGAAATTGTTTTGTTTTTTATCGGATATATTACCTTTATTTAAGTTTACGTTTTCTCAAAAGAAAACAATTTGTTTTTAAAGATATTTATTTCTTTTAAATAAACTATTTATTAATTTTAAGACTTTGAAAAACTAAATTTAAACAAATATTTACGTTATTTTTAAAATTAAAAAATCTGGGTTTAATATTTAAAAAATCCATTTACTAGATTTCAACAAATATTTTATCGTAATTTAGTAAATCTGACTTAGATTTAAATAAATTTTTCAACAAAAAATTATTTTTTTATTTCAATGAAACGGTTTAGTATAATTAAGAAAAAAATTTTCTAATTAAAAAATTGTTTTTTTCAATTAAGTAAATTTAAATTTAGTAAATACATTTACTAAAATTAAAAACATTTTTTTCTCAGTGTACTATTGATGGACTGCCTCGAGCCTGCCATAATTTGGGGGCAAGACTTAGGCCTGGAAGGATCCGATCTCTTCTTGAGTCTCGCACCGCCCCCTAAGTCCAAAGAGAAACCTACCACCTAGGTGATTGGCGAAGAAATGAAAAGCCACCCCGAAACCATTGGAAAACATTTCTTCAATGAAGATTTTTTTAGCGTGAAGATTTCCTCATGCTGAAGATTTCCTCAGAGTGAAGATTTGGAGTCTAAAAAAAAATTGAGTTATACAGTGATATATATGTAAAAGAAACGTGGATCATTTGCGTAAGAAAGCGAAACTTTATTCTGGTGACGGCTCTCTTTACAATGCACGTGCAACCGAGGCAAAAAGGGAAGTAATACATACAACGACACGGCAGTAACAAACGTAGAGAGCGCGGGCGCTTCGCAAGAACATGAACATCCTACAATATAGATTGTCAATCGATTATCGACAATTCATCTGCGACTGCGACCCGTTCAAACGTCGCCCGCGAATCGATGCCTGGCTGAGCAATTAGCTATCAATCCCCCACTTTGCAAGGTCCAGGCCCATCTTCCTTAGACAATCGATATGAGCGATCCGTTTCAACCCCTTGGTCATTACGTCCGCAGGGTTCTCGTTGGATGGTACGTATTGCAATTCCAACAGCTTGTCCTCAATTTTCTCCCTGATGTGATAGGAGATGTCTATGTGTTTCGTCCGACTCTTTTCTACCTTGTTTTTGGAGAAGTCTATGGCTGCCCTGTTGTCACAAAACGTCTCAAAACCTGAAAAATAATTACAAAGCTTGAGTTCGGACAGGAACATATTTAGCCACATTATCTCCTTGACTCCAATTGACATTGCCACGTATTCTGCTTCCATCGTTTTGGCCGACAGGCAAGTTTGTTTTGTCGACCGCCAATTGACAAGGTTTCCGCTCTTCACCACTACGGTCCCGGAGTAAAAGTGTCTGTCGTCCTCGTCTTCTGCTCAATCTGCGTCACAGTACACTTGTATTTTTTGCTTGTCTCCGGCCTTATAGATTATTCCAAAGTCTCTGGTTTTGCTCATGTAGAAATTTATGCCAGATCGGTATAGCAAATGTACCTTTTATTGTTGAAAGTTGCTTCAGGTTTGCAATGGAAAATGAATCGGTGAACTAACTGTTAAATATATATGTCGGTTTATTTAGCTTACTGTGATTACAAGGCTTCTTGAGGAGAAAGAGAGAGAGAGAGAGAGAGAGGCACCAACAACTGAACCAACCTGAGAAACTATAAATTGACAAGTGCGCCATAAACCAAAAATAGAACTAAAAATTTACTAGATATTACTGCTCAAATGATAACACTAAATTTACTTTATTACTATATTGTTCTAAACGCAATGATACCAACAGCTCAGATATCGCAAAACGTGTTTTGCTTGATGCCAATGCAGTTTTCCTGGATTTGAGTTGAATTGCAAAAACTTTGAAGTTGCGAAGGCTATGTCCGGCCTTGTACATTGAGCTGAGTACATTAGTAAACCTATTAGTTCCCTATATGGCACGTTTGACATTTCCTTCTTCTTCTTGTATTTCTCCGGGCTATTTCTCTTGCTAATTTTTATTTCAGGATCTAGGGGTGTTACAGCCCCCTTGCATTCTTGCATGCTGTATTTCTTCAAAATTGATTTGATGTGGGCACGTTGGGTAAGTTGCACTGAATTTGCTCTTTTCTAATCTAGCTTCGCTCTCAATACGTGCTGCATTTTGCCGAGATCTTTGATTTCATATTTCTTTCCAATAGTTTCGATTGTTTCCGTGATCGAGTTTGGCTCGTTCGAGAATATAAAAATGTCGTCTACGTATATGATTGCCACTAGTAAATGCCCTTTTCTATACGTACAGCTTGACGACTTGAGTTTCTCAATCCCCATCTCTATAAAAGATTCGTTTAGCTCCTCGTTCCAATTTCTTCCGGATTGTTTTAGTCTGTAAATCGGGTGCAGCAGCTTAACTGTCCCACCTTCCTCAGCGTCGGGTAAGGTTGGCAACTTCATGTATATGTCCTCTTGTAATTTTCCATATAAATAAGCGTTTTTGACGTCGACATGTCTCGTATACCATTGATGTTCGGCTGATAATGCCAGTAGTAGTCTGATTACTGAAAAGTTTGCTGGGAGTATGTCTTGTTGTAGTCAGTTCCCCTCCTTTGAGCTGATAATGCCAGTAGTAGTCTGATTACTGAAAAGTTTGCTGGGAGTATGTCTTGTTGTAGTCAGTTCCCCTCCTTTGAGCGAGCCTTGCGCTATTAATCTGGCTTTGTACCTCGTGATACCGTCGTCAGCATTTGTCTTCAACTTGAAGACCCACTTGCTTCCGATGCATTTTTGGCCTTCCGCTAATTCAACGTCCTTCCAATTTTTTCTCTGCGTTAAACTGTCTAGTTCCTCTTTCATGGCGCGCTTTCATCGTCTTGTTTGCGGGGATGCTAACGCCTCATGAATATTTTGTGGTTCATTGATTTCTATCAAGTTTGCCTCTATGTCGCTTTGCGCACTCGAGCATTCGCCTTCGAATAATCGTTGTATTTTGCTTGGTTTAGGCTTTTCTTTTCTCCCGTATGAGTTGCGGACCGTCTTTTTTGGTCTACCCCTAGGAGTTCTCTCAGGGCCTTGCGCCCCTACTATCTCTTGTTTTTCGGGAGCGCTGTCGGTTTCCTCTCCTGATTCTTTTGGCGCTTTAAGCGAGTTTTTACTGCGGCTATCCGGTGATCCTATTTTTTGCAGCAATCCTGTCTTTTTCATGATTAAAATATGATCGTCCTCAGGCCAAATTTTGTTGTACTGGAAGGTTTGCTTCACTCTTTCGTAGGTCCATTCGTATCCGACCTTGTCTTCTGCAAATTTGACATGCTTCGTTGTGATCACGTCTCCCTTTCGTGGGCACCACAATCGATAACCTTTTGTCTGTGCAGCATAACCGACCAGTATGCATTCGACTGCTCTATCATCAAATTTTTTTTGCCCTTGAACAGGCAGTCAGGCGTAAGCCAAGCAACCATAAACTTTCAAGTGGCGTACGCTCGGTACTCTCTTGCTCCACACTGTGAACGGTATTTGGTCGTTAATCGTCGGATGGCATATTCTGTTTCTGATGAATGCCGCAGTATTTATCGCTTTGGCCCAGAATTTTTGCGGCAGGCATGCTGACTTAAGCATTGATCTCGTCAAGTCCAATAATGTCCTGTTGATTCTTTTGGCGACTCCATTCATCTGTGGCGTCTCTACGTTTGATTTTTCATGATGGATGCCTATAGATCTGAAAAATGTGGACAGCTCTTTGTTACAATATTCCAGGCCATTGTCTGTTCAAAATCTTTTTACTTTCTTGTCTTTTTCGCGTTCTATTCTAGTAATATAATTTTGTACGCAAATTTTGACTTTTTCTTTATGCATATTACCGTAACGTTGCGTAAAAAGTCGTCCGTAAAAGTTATAAAGTATTTGCTCCCACCTATCGACTTCACAGGCATAGGATCGCATAAATCTGAGTTGATTAGTTCGCATACGTCTCTTGTTTGTCTTGACTTTAATTTTTTCACGCGACTTTTCCACTTCGTGGCTTTTCCAATACAGTATTCTTCGCATGTATACTTGTCCATTTTAGCCTCTTCCAGCCCGACAACGCGGTTCCCTTAGCGTAGTGATACTAACGTGGCAATATCTTCAACGCCATAAGTCATCATTGTCAATTTTTACGGCGTTCTATTAACGAATCTTCCGGAATATCCCGATCTATTTTTACTTTTACTACATATAAATCATTTTGTCTTTGAGCTTTGCCTATTATTTGTTTGGCACGAGCATTTCTAATTTTTACTTTCCCGTCCATACTAAAATTTCTTTCCTTTTTCTCTCTATTTGCGACACCAACATTAAATTCTTTCGGACATTTGGAACGTAATAAACGTTCCGTAGAACTATGCCTTTCTCTACGTTTGCGACGGATGTTTCCAGAAAGATATCGCCCATACCTTTAGCTCGCAGCGTTGCTCCGGTCTGTTTATTTGGATCCGTTGCTGTGTTAATTACCTCGAATTCCATCTCTCGAAAGTTTGAGAATCAATTTCGCCGCTTACATACATGATGCGTGCTTCCGCTGTCCAAAATCCACACGTTCTCGATGTCAACATTGTTCAAGGACACTAGGAACGCGTCGTAGTCTTTCCACCAAATTTTTTGTAATTTTTATCCTTCCTTAATCGGCAGTCTCTCGCGAGATGACCGGTTTTCCTGCAATTAAAACAAGTAAGAGATTTATTTTTCTCGTTACCTGCTATTTTGGTCCTCTTATCATTAATCCTGTTTGTGGCTAATGCTTCCTTCGGCGGTTCTACTTTGTCATCGAGTCTGGATTGCCGTCTATCATATTCTGCTAGTAGAACTCTTTTCACTTCCGCCAACGTAAATTTGTCATCCGGCAAGCTTGCTAATGCCATGTTCAGGTTTTCGTAGCTATCTGGGAGTCCAGCTAATACCGCGTATGCCAAGTCTTTGTCTCTCACTTTTGCGCCTGCGTCTCTGAGGTTAGCGGCTGCGATCTTCGCTTTCGCGATGTACGAGGACATATTCTCTTCGTTCTTCATTTGCAGGTAATAAAATGCCTTTTTGCTGCATAATTCTCACTCTCAACTTGGGCTCGTGAATCTGTTCGAGTGTCCGCCACGCTTCGGCCGCACTCTGACAATCTTTTATGTGCTCTTGTTGGTCTATGGTCTATCTCGAGGCTTAGACCTATGGTCGCCATCGCCTTATCATCGTTCGTTTGATGTACCTTCTCTTCGGCTGAAGTGATCGCTCCATCTGTTTCAATTTTTCCGAGTGCGTAATCAAGCAGTCCCTTGCCCTTCAAAAACCACTTTATCTCGATTTTCCATGTCCGGTAATTTCCGTCGGACACAATTACCATGTTGTTACATTCTTTACACAAAAAAAAGTTTCTTCAGTTTTAATATTTGTTAAATTTTGTTAGGTTTATTTATTTGATTGAAAGTTGTTAAAAATTGTTTTATTGAAATATCATATGCTTGTATGAAACATTATTTGTTCAAACAAAAATTTTATTGTTTAATTGAAAAAAACCTCAATTATTTGACGAAAGTAACCCTAACCAAGCAGGAAAAAATATTTAAAAAATGTTTTTAAAATCATTTAAAAAACGTTTTTAAAAACGTTAAAATAATGAGTATATTCCCTTTTTTTTATTAAAAAATACATTTATTTTAACTTTAAAAAAATGTTTTTTAAATGTTATAAAAATATTTTTTAAAGATTTGAAGAAAATATTTATTAAACGGTAAAAAACGTTTTTTTAAGGTTTACAAAAAATGTTTTTTAATTGTTAAAATTATCAGAAAAAAATTTTTTAATGTTTTTAAAATTATTTCAGAAACGTTTTCAAAAACGTTTTCAAAAATAATAGGTATAATCCCCTTTTTTTCATTAAAAAAAAGTTTGTTTTAACGTTAAAAAAAGTTTTCTTACAATTAAATAAAGTAAAAATGAAAATGTTTTCTAAATCAAAAAAGATTTTTTTCTCTGTAAAAACTAGATACTATGATAGAATTTTATCATATTTTAATTATGAAAGTGTCAGCTTCAAAAAGGTTTTCTCAGGAATTTTTTTTTCAGAAATTGGCCTATTCAAGTTGTGTGACTCTAGTCAATGTTGCTTAACCTCTGTGATTGCTGCAATCTGATCCCTGGTGATGATCTGTGAACACTTTGTATAATACGAGAACATAACTGTACATGATAGATTAGCTGAATATATGTTATCAAAAAGATGAAACATGTATAATTAAAACATATTATTTATATAATCATATATAAAATTATAGTTTTTTACTGATTTTTAAAAATAAATAGCATCTAAAATAACTTTTCTATTATTCATTTAAATAAAAATACAACTGTAAAAAAATCAATATGGTACAATAATTGAATTAAATATAAAAAAGTTCTTATTATTTTATTCTAAATCGTTATTCTAAATATTAATAATAATAATAGAACTGAGGGGGCGGTCCTCGGGTCAAAGATCCGTCTATGGCACGCAGACTATTGTCCATTGTGTCTCCCTCCTGTTATTCACCACTTACGGGAGCCCCGATTTTCTCCAAAAGAGACTCAGGTCCCTCATAGGTAGCCTGCTAATCTGCCCTGGGTCGGGAAATGCCGAGCCTAGCAGTTTTAGTCTCAGCCCCGCATAGGCCGGACAATCACAAAGAATGTGGAGACTTGTCTCTTCTTCCTCCCCACAAGCCCTACTCGGCCGTATCAGATCGGCCCAGCCTGTGCATGTGGTAATTGAGAGCCCCATGGCCAGTTAGTATTTGCACTACTAGCCTGGCGTCTCTTCTGCTCAAGGACTTTATGTCCCTGACTAGGTTCTCACTAGGTGTTTCCCCCAGTAGAACTCCGACCTGTCGACACTTGGTCCTCAGCTCATTTTTCCAAAATTCGAGGTGCTCACTCCGTAACCAGGCCCGGATCCTCCTTCTGCCTAGACAGAAAAGGATCCCCAGCGCCAGTCTCGGCCCATATACCTCCATTCTTGATGCGGCCCTGGCGAGCCGATCGGCCTCCTCATTGCCCTCGATCCACGAGTGACCGGAGACCCAGGTCACGATAACTTCTTTATTTCTCACCAGCTTTTTCAGTGCATTCCTGCAGTCCCAGACCAGCCGCAAAGTACAAATCGGAGCCTCAAGTGCCTTGATAGCAGCTGTCTGAGCATATTCTCACGCGCCCGCCTGTCTCTTTTTCTTCCAGAGCCAGTTGGGCACATCTTAGGATCGCCACAATCTCCGTCTGGAAAACTGTGACGTACGCATCCAGGAGCAGGCTTTCCGCTACCCTCTTTTGCCGGTAAACGATGCCCGCGCCGAAGCTCGTACCCGTCTTGGAGTCATCTGTAAAGTCTGTCCCCGTTCCAGGTCTGAACCAGTGTCCCGGGTTCTTTCATGTCCACGAGCCCTGTGATATGCACTTTAAAGCGCCTGTCCAAGGCCCGAACTGCTGGCATCCTATCTTGCCTCATTTCAAAGATGGAATCGATCAACACGCTACTAGGGAACCTAGTGTGCGCAGTTTCCTTCTTTCACTTCAATTCACAGGCTAGTCGATGTCTAGCGATTGCCGCCGCCCCCACCACCATCTGATAAAGTGGTTCAATCCCGAGCAAAATGCTCATGGCTGCTACCGGCGTGGTTTGCATTGCACCCAAAGCCCCTCGTAAAATTAGAGCCCTGACGTGCTCGAGCGCTACCACCGCCGCTTTCTTCCGTGTCCTAGGCCACTACACAACTGCTGCGTACGTAAGCCTGGGTCAAAGTATTGCAGTGTAGATCCAACAGACCATCCTAGGCTTCAACCCCCACGTCTGGCCCACGATTCTCCTGCACATCCAAAAGTAAGAGCACAGACTCTTACAGCGGCTTTCAAGATGTTTCTGCCAGGACAGCTTCTTATCTAGGATCACTCCCAGATATTTCACTGATTTAGCTGGGGTTAGTCTTGTACCTTTAAAGTTGGGCTCTTTTATAGGGCTCACTTTATATTTGCGTGTGAAAACAACTAGCCCCGTTTTCAGCGGATTTACTAACAAACCGGTCCCCCTGCACCATCTCTCTACCGTTTTCAGTGCATTTTGCATGAGCTCCAAGAAAGGCTCAAGAAAGGGTCGTCGCACCAGCAGAGCCACATCATCAGCATAGCCCTGCACAAAGAAGCCCCTCTCACTCAGCCTCTCGAGCAGCCTCCACCAGACACCATAACAGTAGAGAGAGCACCCCATCCCAGGGGTAATCCCTCTCCACCCATCCACCTTCGTTGTTTCCAGCAAAGCTACGACCTGTCGCCTTAGCATGTCCCGGATCCACTCCACGAGTTTCTCCGGCACACCCCTGTGCTTTTTCACACACAACCTTGTACGGGGTGTTGTTAAAAGCACCCTCTATATCTAGGAAGGTGCCCACCGCATAGCCGCCCCTCTCCAGCTGCCCCTCAATAAACGACACGGTTGCATGAAAAGCCGTCTCTGTGGAGTAGCCCATGCGGTATGTATACTGCGCGTGGTGCAAGGGGCGCCGCGGAAGAACAACGTCCCTCACATATGTATCGACCAATTTTTCCAAAGTCTTCAGGAGAAACAAAATCAGACTTATTGGTCTAAAGTCTTTAGCAGAAGAGTAGCTCACTCTTCCCGTTTTCGGGATGAATATCACTCTCGCCAGTTTCCATGCACTAGGCGTATAGCTCAGGGCCAAACATGCCCTCAAAATCCTTGTTAGAGGTCCTACGACCAACTCCAGCCCCTCTTATAAAGAGCCGGAAAGACTTGATCTGGTCCCGCCGACTTAAAGGGTTTGAAAGTGTTTATCGCCCATTTCACTTGACAATGCTGGCCGCTAATTCCCAGTCCGCTTTACGAGCCCTGCGCAAGCCCGCCGCATCATGGGCAAACAGTTCTCCGTGCTCCCTACAAAAGCCCAGAAAGCTGGCCTCTAGCAAGTGCACCAAACACCGCTCCCCGGTCACCATTGTCCCATCACAGAGACTAATGAAGTCCAGGACGGCGTCTGGGTTTCTGGCTGGAATCCTGCATAGTCTTGCGGTCTTGGGCACGCTCTCTACTGACTCGCAGAACTCTCTCCAGCTTCTTTTCTTGGCCCTCACCACAGAGTGGTGAGTCCCTCTATAGTCTTTCTGGGCCCTTCTATGAAGTTCCCAGTCTGATTGGCGGCCCGTGTTCCTGGCCTTATTTCAGGCCCTCCGAGCCGCACTTCTGAGCTCCTGCAGCTTCGGACTCCACCAGGAGTTGCCCCTGGAGTTCTTAACCGCCCTCTCCGGGCAGTTCTTTTCGTAACTCTCCACCAGAGCCCTCTGCAGATGATCCACGCAGAGCTTCAGTTTCTCCTCGGCCCCGTGCCTCCTTGGGAAGCCCTTGAGTAGCATTTCAAATCCGCCCGATAGGAATCCCAATCGGTCTTCCTGAGATCCCTGAAAATCGCCACCTCATCTGTGGCCCAAGCCAGCTTGAAGGTGATTGCCCTATGGTTCGACAGTGAAGGTTCATGCAAGACCCTCCATTTGACCACGTCCCTTGATATACACCTAGAACAAACAGTAAGATCGAGAATCTCTCTCTTCACCGCCGTGCAAAAAGGCGCTTATCCGTGTCGGACGGTGAGTTGCGCCGTCTTTGTCTACCATGTGTACACGGCCCGTGATTCGCTAACTTTATCCTCTTATTATTTAAAAAGTAATCGTTGGACAAAATTTTTGTTCAGGAAAAATTGTTTCAGAATTTATTCAAGAACACTTTACAGGGACACATGGGTTGTTTTGAATCACCTTGTATACAGGCGTGGTCTTGTGCGGGCGCGTTTTATGATCGGCGTGTCGCGAGTTTCGTGACGCGGTAGGCGTGGTCTTACGGTACGGTCTAGCCATCGAGTCGCGGTTATCACGGGCGGGCCAAATTCCCGCGCGGTATGGCGGCCGCGACAGAATCGTCGCAGATGAGGCTGGACGCGGCACTCCGTCAAGTAGTCTTGACCCCGAACACAGTGGTCACGGTTTTGGTGGGTGTCGCGAGGTGAGGAGGGTAGCCTCCGGGTAGCCGGGGACCGGCTAGCTGACCAAGATTCTTGGTTCAGAGCGGATCTCGGCTTTCGGACAACTGTAGGTTCAAGCAGGATCAGTGTCGGAGGTGGAGTATTCTATCGCCGCGGCCAAGCACTCTTCGACCGTTGTTCCGACTTCGGGAGCGGAATGTCACAGGCGCAGCGGATTGTTATCGGAATGCTGGCTGGTGACGGAGTCACCGTTTCTCGGCGTGCTGGCCTTATTTATACCAAGCGACTCCGCTCGCCTCCGTTATCTTTCGGCGCTCGACGGAGTCGTCGGGGTAGGGAAGACCGCGTGCGCGCCGACTCAACGCGCGCGATGGCTCGGCGCGTCTCTTCTGGCGGTGTTTGCCGCCAGTCGGTATTTCTGTGTTTGAATCTTAAAAATGAGTACCCGGGGTACCCCCGGTTATGGCCCGGCGGCCTTTTCGGCTGGTGTTTGCCGAGACGATGCTTGCTATGGGTGCATCGTCACACAAAGTATTAAAAAAAATCTTTTTTTTTTTAAATTTGAAACATTTTATTAAGCTATCATAGACTACTGTAGGCACTTCACTTGATAAATCCAGGCAGCATAATAAAGTATCACTTAAAATAAAAGATAGAACTTGTTGTTATGTTCCTATCTAAAATCAATTATAACAACTTTTTACACTGCCCAATGTTTTACAACAAATTTTGGATTATCAGAAATATTTGAAGATTAATGATTCAGAATCTTATAAAAATATGGTACATGGTTCTTTGTGGAAATCCATAAAAACAATTACAACTTCTAATAAGATAATTTTACCATTAATTTTATATTTTGGTAATTTTGAAATTGGTAATCCACTTGGAAGTCATGCTAGTTATTATAAAATTGAATGTTTTTACTCTTATAGTATTACTTTTATCCCAATTATCCCATCAAAATATAGCAGTTGCTTAGAAATTATATTTATCTTTACATTATTTTATAGTTCAGACTTTTGACTATATACCTCTGGACTGCTAACGGCAGCTATTAGTGAAATCTAATAGCGAATTCGATTGGCGTGCACTCGCCCTGTTCCAGTGGCTGGTAACTTTTTGTTACTAAGCGCACTTGTTCGGAGTGTGTATTTTTATACTGAACTGAGTGCGGGTATTTACATTAACCTAGGTCAAATTATTTACTCTGACCCAACTCAGTGCAACTGGTAACTTGAACTATAACTATTGCTATATATTGATAATTATTAGTTGATTAATCGATTGATTACTACCACTAATAAATTATTAGTCAACTGTTATGCATTTTTTTAAACATAAAAAGACTACGCACATCTTCAAATTCACGAGCAACTAATTTTTTTCTATCTTCTGTATCTGGCATCTTTATTATATTTGGAGCAATATAATTAAAATATTTTATAACGTTTGTTATGATAGAATAAAAAGTAGATTCTGCTACATTAAATCTAGATGCAATGTCCCGTATCACACATTTGTGCAAACCTGTAAAAATAATATTATTAAATACTTATGTATATACATATTAATTACATAAATATATAAAAAACATACCATAAGATGGCTAATAGCTGTACATCACTATTTATTGTTTTACGCCCACCATGCTCTGTTGTTGTATTATAAATTTCCAAATTTAAATACATATTATTCAATATATCGAACGTGCTTTGTTTCAAACGAAAATGTTGCTGAAACTAATAACAGATGTTTTAAATCTAAAATAACAAATATTTAAAATATGTTGAAATTTCGTATAGCATATCTCCTTGTCAGATTATTTATTAATAATTTCCATTCTATTTTTCACTTTCTAAATATTCTCACATTTTATTAATATTGTCATTATCTCTTCATCGCTGGAACTGCTTGAACTATTTAATAGCTTGTCTAATAACATGTTACGTCCTGCGGAGTAACGATTCTTTCCTTCGCAACCAGCGGATATTCTAATTAACGGGCGAGCGACGGTGATCTCACCCCGATCCCAAGAATTCGGTGACTCTCACGGCAATAACCGGATGTCGGAAATTAAGTAGTCATAAATTCATCAATTGAGGAGATCTGAGGTGACACCGTTGCTCGATACCGGAAACACTCAAGATAGTAAAATCAGGGATCTGGAAGACGCACGTGTGCATCCCTTTGAGTTCTGATGCCCGACACCCGCATAGCAACAAATCAAAGAATTTTTTTTGACATTTAATGCTTCTGAGAGTTCAATTGTCAAACCTGCCGCTTTCTCGGATAACAATTACCGAGGAATATAAAAAAGTCGTAAAAGTAAATATTGCACGTGGGTGTATTAATGAATAAAGTGGTGCACACGGCCCTCGATGGGACAAAGGGAATCATAGACGAAAATTTGTATAAATAGGCGCGTTTTCCAGCGGAGCGCGCAGTCTAGTCTTGATCATTCCGAATCGCAGTTCCGTGGCATCTTGTATGCTCGAGTTCTGCGTCTCTCGGATCGCGGCCTTTAAACTCGTACGGAGTGCAAGTCTCGGTCGAAAGAAAAAGTGCCATTCGAAACGTCCCTGGTTGGGATCTGCAGACCACTGCCCATCGCACGCGCAATCCCTCCGACCGGACCTGTCATCTCCCGCTAAGTGCGGCCCAGTTTGGAGGTCTGCGGCTCCGAGAGTATTCCATTTACTATCACCGACACTCACACATTCAGCAAGTAGTAAGTCCAGAATTAATCACCTAGTTTATTTCCGCTCTTGTTTTTTTTTGAACACCTTTTCTCTCTTTGCGAAGGATTTTTGCAACAAATATAATATATTCATTAAACTTATTACTCTCCCCTCCCATACTCTCTCTCTCTCTCTCTCTTCCTTTCTCTTTGCAACATTTTCCTTCTTCTTGGGATTTACTCACAAGAGGAAATCCGGAAAAATCTTTTATTACTAAATTTCCTTCTTCTTGGGATTTACTCACAAGAGGAGATCCGGAAGAATCTTTTTTACTAATTTTCCTTCTTCTTGGGATTTACTCACAAGAGGAGATCCGGAAGAATCTTTTATTACTAATTTTTCCTTCTTCTTGGGATTTACTCACAAGAGGAGATCCGGAAGAATCTTTTTATTACTAATTTTTCCTTCTTCTTGGGATTTACTCACAAGAGGAGATCCGGAAGAATCTTTTATTACTAAATTTCCTTCTTCTTGGGATTTACTCACAAGAGGAGATCCGGAAGAATCTTTTTTACTAATTTTCCTTCTTCTTGGGATTTACTCACAAGAGGAGATCCGGAAGAATCTTTTTCACTAAATTTCCTTCTTCTTTGGATTTACTCACAAGAGGAGATCCGGAAGAATCCTTTTTTTACTAATTTTCCTTCTTCTTGGGATTTACTCACAAGAGGAGATCCGGAAGAATCTTTTATTACTAATTTTTCCTTCTTCTTGGGATTTACTCACAAGAGGAGATCCGGAAGAATCCTTTTATTACTAATTTTTCCTTCTTCTTGGGATTTACTCACAAGAGGAGATCCGGAAGAACCTTTTTTTTTTACTTCTGTTTCACTTGTAAGAATTTCTTCCTTGATTCACTCGAACCTTTTTAAACTTCAATCTCTTTCTCTAGTTTCACTCGAATGCTGTTCGAGTTAACCCGAAGGAGGGTTTAAAATCTAACCTTTCGATAAACACAGAGAGAAAGGGAGTTTTGCTTTTTTTTAGTGAATAACAATAAAACCCCTAAAATCCACAAGTACAAGTCCCGAGCAGCCGCGAAGCACCACCGGAATCGCCACAATCGCCGAATCCGCCGCCTCAAAGCTATCGAGGAAGAGATAAACGACATCGCCGCCCAAGTTAACTTACTTTGCCCCCCGATCTCGTACTCCCCGGTAGCGCCGGAGGAAGAGCGACTTCCCCCGTTTGAATTTCCCCCCAATTCCCCCATAGATAACTCCCCTCGCCCCGATTCCCCCGACTCTCAGTTAACTTATAGGATCTTCCCGGACTCTCCTGTTTCACTCTCTCCTCTTGGATCTCCGATCCCTGTTGCCCATGACCTAGTGGAAGACCAACCTCCTGCGGACTCTCCTAACGAAGGGCCCCGCGATCTCGAAGAGGAGGAGGAAACTTATTCAACCCCTCCGATCCTCGGATCTCACGATCTCGAGGACGAGAATCGTTCGCCTAGCCCTGCGCTTAGCATAGAGTTCGTAGAGGAGCTACCACCCCTTCCCCCACGCTGCTACTTTGCCCCTGGTCCCCTTCAGTCATTGGAATCCGTTTTGTCGGTGCTTCCAATGTCCTCTGCCCCACTCCCTCCTGGCGCGTTCTCGCTCGGGCCCGAAGAATTTGATCTTGAAGCGGTCCGTGCCTTCCTTTGCCGTTCTCCCCCCGACTCGCTCATTCCGGTGTATCTCCCCCATACATACCCAAGTTATTATTTAGTCCCCAAACTAATATTCTTAAATCATTTCCGCCCCAACACCGCTGTATTAAAAGAACTTCCAATGTAAATCGCACACCTACATCCACACATACATACACATATATATATATATATACATATGTATTTATATAGTTAAGAAAATTATAAGTATTAATTATCCGATATAGGAATAAATCAGTTGTATAGTATACCCCACATTGTAATTGTTTAGCTTAAAAATTATAGAGCGCTTAGTTAAAACCGATTTTATATGGATATAATATTTGATTTTACCCTTCTCTTAGTTTAACATTATAATTATATCATTGTAATTGTTAGCTTAAAAATATTAGAACACTCAGTTAAAACCGATTCTATATGGATATAATATTTGATTTTACCCTTCTCTTAGTCTAACATTATAATTATATCATAGCCCCAGTTGTATTCGACATTGTAATTGTTCACTTAAAAATTATAGAGGCTTTATTTAAACAGTTTTTTGGAATATAAATCATGCTTTAAGATAAACAAATATGTATTCTCATTCACTACCGATTTAAATAAACCAGGTACAATAATTAATTGGTGCTAATTTCATAACCACTACCACCATCCCTCGCTCTTACAAGTTAAGCACTAGGTCCAATCCCGAGGTAAAGCAATTAAGTTTGTTGCCTCAAAATAGGACCAAGGGACGCGGAGCATCCCGGATATTTTGCCATTGGGGCCCCCCGCTGCGGGCCCCTACGGACCTATATCCCGGGCTGTCGACGCGGTCTCCCGTGCCGCACGTGCACACTCTCGAATTGTTACGTCCCCCCTTTCTCCCTCTATACCTTGTCTACCCTTCTTTAACCCTGGACGTAACATATGAGAATTTTTGGGTGCTCGTCCGGGATGACAAGTGCAATCTTAAAGAGCAGGGATGAATACGAGGTCCGGATCGAATAAAGAAGAAGTTGAAGGTACTTACAAAAGTGCTATTGAGAATCAGGGTATTCCTGGACGTTCAAAAAACACGATAATACACACATCAACTCCTGTCCTACCCCCTAGAATCACTCCTAAATCAATTAATTTTACCTATTACGATTCAGAAGGTTCATTAAAGGATAACGACAAGACGCTTGTGCCCGGTTCCGGCGGTTCCGACGATTCTGGCGATTCCGACGGTTCTGGCGATTTCGCAGACAATACTGTGAAAGAGCGCGATACCGAACCTACCCTTAAGCGTAAATCAAAGCGTAGAAAAATGACGCATCCTTTAACTTTGAATATCTTAAAATACGCAGTAGAAGCCGTCCCGTTCTTCGACGGGCAGAATATCCCGCTATCATATTTTATTGAAGGATGCGAAGAGGCAAAATCTATGTTACCCGGTGAGACCGAATCTCAATTACCCCGGATTATTAGAACGCGAATTGTAGGCGAGGCTCGTAGAACGATACAAGACCAAAATTTTGACAGCATTGCTCAATTAACCGCGTTTTTGAAACAAGTTTACGGCCCATCTAAAACCTTATACCAGTTGCAAGGAGAATTAGGTTGCATATATCAAAAAAATGAGGAAGATGTAGTTACTTATGCGAATAGAGTGAAATTATTGGGCAAACAAATATTGGAAGCGTATAAGTCCTGGGGAAACGCTGCTCCCGACCAAAATATTAAAGCATCATTAGAGAGGGATATGAGCAAATGCTTCATTAGAGGATTAAAACCCGAAATCGAACAAAGAATCGCGAGAAATTTAAGTGTCCAGGAGACAGTATCCGACGCGTTACGAATAGAAAGAGAATTACGTTCAATAACCGATCTACGACAGGGCAAAATTAACACCTCAGGGCAACTATCAGTTATCAATCAATCGCGTGAAACCTGTCAAATCTGCTACAAGGAGGGACACTCTGCCTCTAAGTGTAGGAAGTTGACTCAAACTGTTCAGAATCTCGATAAAATTAATCTAGGAACAGAAATTCTAATCTGCCAAATTTGTAAAAAACGCGGACATTCTGCTGACAAATGTCGATTCCGCGATCCTCAGAATCGACAATCCGTCAAATTAATACAACAAACTAATATTATTTGCCAGTTGTGTTCCAAACCCGGTCATAATGCCAAATCCTGTCAAACTAACAAAACTGGTAGTCGAAATAAACCTTCGGTAATTTGTCAATGGTGCGATAGACTAGGGCATACGGCGGATAACTGCTGGAAAAAACAGAATGAACAGCGTAACACAGAAAATAAGCCCAGACCAACCTGTCAAAATTGCAATAATTTTGGGCATATCGCGAGAGATTGTCGATCTAACGCAAGGGCAAGTGTAGCACCTAAAGACGCAGTAACGTGTCGTTATTGCAAAGAGCAGGGGCATCTCCTTGAGAATTGCGAACTGCGAATTGCAAGCAATAACCGAAGGAAAGCTAACAACTCAGGAAATGCGAGCGGGCCCTCGACGTCGGGTGTGCAGCAGGGGTCCGGAAGGATCTCACACCCGCCGGGAGCCCAAGAAACCAAGTGAGTAACCATGTATTGACCGCCCGTCAAGTAACCATAAATCTCGACAAGCATAGTCGTGTGCCTACCGTTCAGGTAAAATTTTGTGAGTCAATTCCGCAAACTACCTTTTTATTAGATACAGGCAGTGGACCCAATATAATTAAAGAACACTTTGTACCCAAAAACAAAATTATCAATTATAACAATATTTTGAAATTAAGCGGAATAAATGAATACCCTGTTTATACTATCGGAGAAATTATTCTGCCCCTTTTTGGAAGGGAGGTAACATTCCACATTGTGTCAAGTAATTTCCCGATATTACAGTCTGGTATATTAGGCAATGATTTCTTTAAACAAACCTCTTCAAAAATAGACTATGCTAAAGGCTATTTAAATGTATCGGGCACTAATATTCCTTTCTTTTCCCCAGAAATTATTACAGCAGCTCCCCGGTCTGAGTCACTGTTTTATGTAAGAATAGGGAACCCTGAAATAAAAATCGGATACATTCCTAAACAGAAAATCGCTCATGGGATTTATTCGAGAGAGACCATAGCAGAAAATATCGACGGTAAAGCATACCTTAACGTAATAAGTACTTTGGACGAAGAGGCAGAAGTTCAGGTACCCACATTGTATCTTAAACCCCTGGATGATATGTTCGACGATTATAAGTTAAAAGATGAAGATAAACTAGGAAAAAATAAAGGAGAAACAGAAGGAAAAACTAATGACGAAAGAAGAAATAATACGGATTACGGAGATATAAAATTAATTAATGATAAAAGTGAAATCGTAAATAAACATGGAAAAATAAAAACGAGAGAGAATGGCAAAAATAAAAATGAAGAGATAAAAAATAAAGATAATCAATCCAAAAACGAGGCAAAAATTAAAGAAAAAATTGAACATAAGGTTCAAAGGGAGAACAAAATATTAAGTGAGAATTCTAATTCTCGAAATTATGGAGAGAGAGGTTTTCAAACCTCTTCCAAAATATCCTTCGATCCAAAAATTCATGAGGAGGGAAGTTACCAAACCCCCCTTGAATTGTCCAAGGATCTCAAATTTATTAGAGGGGAAAATTTCCAAACCCCTCCTCCAATGCCCTCCACTCCTGCCGATCGTGAAAAGGGAAGTTACCCAGACACAAAAACGGATAGACAGAAGTTCAAGCAGGATCTAAGTTTCTATCAGGTTTAATTTTGCCGTATTTAATCAGTTAAATAGTTTCACGTCTGCCGAGCATTAAAATGAGTGAATCGGCAATTCATCTTGCTTTTGAAAAGCTAGAAGGACGCGAAAGTTACAATAACTGGAAATTCGGCATGAAGATGGCGGGCGGGGCGATGATTCATGAAAATTTGTGGGCTGCGATAGAGGGTTATCCTGAAGAAGACACAACTTCAGAAGTCGAGAAGAAACGAAGAGATCAGAAAGCTTTACCGAAAATATGCTTAATGATAATATCTTCTGCGTATGCGTATGTGAGATCTGCTGAAAATGCAAAAGAAGCTTGGTCAAATTTACAAAAAGCATATGAAGACAAAGGACTGTCAAGAAGATTGACGTTGCTACGCACATTGTCAGGAATGAAGTTGCAGAATTTCAAAAATATGGAACTTTATGTAAGTGAGATAATGTCTATTTCACAGAAGTTAGCTGATGTGGATGCTGCGTTAGACGACGAATTTGTTGTTGTGATTATGTTAAGTGGACTTACAGAAGATTATAATCCTATGGTAATGGCCTTAGAAAGTGCTAACATCAGATTGACCAGTGATTTTGTTAAAGCTAAGCTATTGCAGGATATTAAATATTCTAATAGCTCAAGCGAAAAGGCGCTTTATTCAAAAAATAATAAAGTGTACAACAAAAGAAAGGTGATTTGTTATAAATGTTTAAAAGAAGGTCATTTAAAATATAATTGTCCTAATAAAAGGGAAAATAAAGATAATGTGAAGGATAAGCAAGAAAAAACGACAAGCAAGAAGGATAAAGCTGATAAAGCTTTACTTGTGTCAATGAAGAATTCAGATTCGGAAGATTGGTACATCGATTCAGGAGCGACCACACATCTTTCAAACAAGAAGGACTGGTTTGAAAATTTTAATTCAAATACTTCTCATAATATTGCTGTTGCTAATGGACATAAGTTAAAGGCTTATGGTACAGGAGATGTACTGGTTTCTACAAGAAATGGTCCGAAGAGAATTTCTGAAGTAGTCTATGTACCAGATTTAAAAACCAATCTGCTTTCTGTAAGTAAAATGATTAAAAATAATTACATTGTTATTTTTAATTCCGAAGGTTGTCAAGTTTATGATACTGAAGACTGTTCAATCGAAGGTGAAGTAGTTGTAACAGCTTCAATTCATAATGGTTTATATAAATTGGATACAGAAGAATTGGATACAGAAGTCGGAAATCTGGCGAAGCATCTGGATGGTGAAGATATCTGGCATAGAAGACTTGGACATCTCAATCGTATAAGTATGAATTTATTGAAACAAGGTTTGGCAACAGGAGTTAGTTTCGCTGATGAAAAAGGTGAGCAATGTATTGCATGCTTACAAGGTAAACAAACAAGGAAGCCATTCAAAAGAATTCAATCAAGTAGAGCTAGAAATTTACTTGAGATTATTCATTCTGATTTGTGTGGCCCTATGCCTGATTATTCTTGGAGTGGAAAAAGGTACATTCTTACTTTCATAGATGATTTCTCAAGAAAAGTTCATGCTTATTTTCTTGCTTCGAAAAATGAAGTATATTCAATATTCAAGGAATATCAAGTCATGGTGGAGAATGAAACAGGTCATACAATAAAGGTTCTTCGCACTGATAATGGACGAGAATATCTTAGTCAGGAATTTAAGGCTTATCTGAAATCAAAGGGCATCAGACATCAATTTACAATTCCTTATACTCCGGAACAGAATAGAGTGGCGGAAAGATTTAATAGGACAATCGTAGAAAAAGCACGTTGTATGATGCATGATGCTAATTGTGATCACAAGATGTGGGCAGAAGCAGTTAATACTGCTGTCTATTTAAAAAATCGTTCTCCACATAAAATAATTAAAGGAGCAACTCCTCAAGAGATATGGACAGGTAAAAAAATAGATCTCAGTCATTTAAAAGTCTTTGGTTGTCTAGCATATGTACATGTTCCAAAGAATCTAAGAAATAAATGGGATGCAAAAGGAAAACCCTATATACCCTAGTAGCACAAAATATTGGTTCAATATTGGGAAATAATGTAAACCTAATATTCTATATTGGGTGTGAATTGATTTTCAGTATTGGTCTAATATTGCAGAATATGATATCAACTCTTATTTAACCAATATTGGAGTTTCAATATCGGTCCAATATTGAAAAATCATGTCAACCTAATATTATCTATTGGATGTGAATTGATTTTCAATATTGGTCCAATATTGCACGGTATAATATCGGCCCTTATTTAACCAATATTGAAAAAAAAAAAAAATACGATATTATATATTGGTTGTGCATTGAGTTTTCAACATTGGTCCAATATTAGAAGATTGACACTTTAACCAGTATTAGTCGTATTTTTTTTCGAACCCAAGCGATCACCCATCCAAGTCGCGACTCCGGTGAACGTTATTTAACCTGTGTGTTCGCTACGAACTGATCCTTCGTGATGACCTGTGAAAGCTTTGTGCTGTTACTTGTATATAACTGGTAGATCAAGTCAATATACGTTATCAAAAAAATGGAATATGTATAATTAAAGCACATTATTTACATAAACAAATATAAAATTATAGTTTTTTTACTAATTTCACAAATGCGGAATAGTATCTGGAATAACTTTTTTGTTATTTGTTTGAGTAAGAATGCAATTAGAAAATATATGTCAATATAATACAAATTAAATATAAAAAATTTTTATAAAAAATTTTTATAAAAATATTTTTTTTAACAATTGAAAAATATTGTTTGCTCATTGGAATGTAGATTGAGGTTTCTTCATTTACGGACCTATTTCGTTTATTGATAATATTTACAATACAATTATTGACTCGTAACATTGGCAGCACATTAATATTTCTTTTATAACCAATATTCGCTTTAGATTTGGAAATCTTGACCAATAATGCGCTTCCAATATAAGTGCAATATTGTACCATTGTTAACTCGTAACATTGGCAGCACATTACCGTTTCTTTAAAAAACAATATTCGCTTTTGATTGGCAAATATTGGCCAATGCACTTCTAATGTAAGTGCAATATTGTACAATTATTGACTCGTAATATTGGCAGTACATTATCGTTTCTTCAATAAACAATATTCGCTTTACATTGGCAAATCTTGGCCAATGCACCTCCAATGTAAGAGCAATATTATAAAATTGTTGACTTGTAATATTGGCAGTACATTACTATTTCTTTAATAAACAATATTCGCTTTACATTGGCAAATCTTGGCCAATGCACCTCCAATGTAAGAGCAATATTGTAAAATTGTTGACTCGTAATATTGGCAAAACATTGTCATTTCTTTAATAAACAATATTCGCTTTACATTGGCAAATCTTGGCCAATGCATCTCCAATGTAAATGCAATATTGTTTATTAATTGGTGAGCAATATTACAAGTACATGTGCAATTGATTCTATGACCAATATTGGCTCTTTATTGGGAAATATTGGCCAATGTACTCCCAACATAACCAATGTTTCGCCAATGTTAACCAATGTAAAGCCAATGTACTGTGCTACTAGGGTATTTGTTGGCTATTGTGAAGATTCCAAAGGCTACCGATTATTTGATATAGAAGATAAAGGAAAGATTATCAAAGCAAGAGATGTTGTTTTCTTGGAAAATAAATTTTCAATAGAAGAAAGAAGCGAAGCAGATAATAATTTAAATTCTTATATTTATTTGAGTAATGAAGATAAAGAAGTTCTTTCTTCTGAAGAAGACATACAACAAAATGATATTAGATCAGAAAGAAGATCTGAAGAAGATGAAGAAGAATTTCAAAGTTTAACAGATCAAGAACAACAAGATGCTGAAGAAGACAATAGAGAAACAGAGAATAGACATCAAGATCATAAAGATCAAGATCAAGAGGATCAAGATAATGATAAAAATCAAGATCGAGAGGTTCAAGATAATGTAGGAGAAGACATTAGAGAAACAGAGAGAAGATATCCTAAAAGAAATAGAAGTAGCAAGAAGTTTTCCGATTATTTCCTGTTTCAAGCAACCTGTGAGCCAATTGATCCTAAGAATCTTACTGAAGTTTTGAAGCGAGATGACCATGATAAATGGAAAGAAGCAATGAGAGCAGAACTTCATTCAATGGCGAAAAATAAGGTTTGGACTTTGGTAGATCCTCCAGAGAATCAAAAAATAGTTAAAAATAAGTGGGTATTTCGTACTAAAAGAAATACAATGGGTGAAATAGTCAAATATAAAGCTCGTTTAGTAGCTAAAGGTTTTACCCAAGAATACGGTGTAGATTACTATGAAACTTTCTCGCCAGTAGTAAGACATTCAAGTATAAGATTATTAATTGCACTTTCAGCTGAATTAAATTTAAATATAGATCATTTGGATGTCGATACTGCTTTTCTAAATGGTGAATTATCAGAAAAAATCTATATGTATCAGCCAGAAGGTTTCATAGATTCAAATAATAAAGAAAAAGTATGTTTATTGAAAAGAGCGATCTATGGTCTCAAACAATCTTCCAGAGTCTGGAACAAAAAGGTTGAAAATGTTTTGGAAAAATTAGGTTTCAAAAAATCAAATTATGAAGCCTGTATATACTTTAAAGTTTTAGACAAATCTATTATAATTATTGCATTATATGTGGATGATTTTTTGATTTTCTCTAATGATGAGAAAGATTGTTTAAAACTTAAAGATCAATTAATGAAGTGTTTTAAAATTAAAGATTTAGGAAAAGCTAAACGATGTTTAGGTTTAAATATACATAAAGATAATTTCATGAATACAATTAGTATCAATCAAAAAGATTTTATTCAGGAATTACTTGTTAGATTTAATTTAACTGTAGCGAAAGATGTTGTTACTCCTATGGAAGTTGGTTCTAAGTTAAATTATAATGAAAAAGAAAATATTGATGTACCCTACCAACAATTAATTGGAGCTTTAATGTTTTTAGCAGTTAATACTAGACCTGATATTGCTTTTGTAACTAGCTATTTAAGTCAATTCAATTTAAATCATGATGCCCAGCATTGGAAAGCTGCAAAAAGAATTCTAAGATATTTAAAAGGGACAATCGATTATTCTTTAACTTATCAAAAAACTAATTCTTTGAATGTGGTTGGTTTCTGTGATGCAGACTGGGCAAATGATTTAAATGATCGAAAGTCTTATACTGGTTTTGTATTTATTCTAGGAAATGGTGCAATATCTTGGGAGGCTCGAAAACAGCGTTTAGTGGCATTATCGAGTACAGAAGCAGAATATATTGCTCTTTCCGAGTCTGCCAAGGAAGCTATACATTTAAAAGGCTTGTTAAATGAATTAATTAGTTATGATGAGAAAATTATCTTATGTAATGATAATCAGAGTGCACAAAAGTTGGCATGTAATCCTGTGTTTCATAACAAGACAAAACAAATTGAAATCAGATATCATTTTGTCAGACAAACTGTTGACAGAAATTTAATTACACTTAAAGATGTTTCAACTGACAAGATGATAGCTGATATATTTACTAAGCCTTTAAATGGTCAAAAGCATAAATTTTGTACAAAAGGACTAGGTTTAAAAAGGATTTAAACTTTAATAACTGAAATTGTTTATATTCACTAGATTAAGGGGGGTGTTAGAATTAATAATTTAATCTAGTAAGTATAAAAGAGTGTTGGTTCTGTATGAAATAAGCTAACGATACATGTTCAATATGATTTCAATATCGTTGCTATGTATTACATATGTGTCACTTGTCTTATGTCTGTCATAAAGATCGTGCGTGTTCTGTATACGTTCTTTTATATGCTCTATAGTGTAATTCGTTAATAAAATAAATCAAGAATTACAACAGTCAAAGTTCGAAATTTTTGAGAAAAACTTTTTTTGCGAATTTCTCCAATATTTCTGTGTTCTGATAGCCCCTAGAAGAGTTCTATTTTTTATCATGATGAATCTAATAGCTAAAGTGAAAAACGAAAGACTTATATCAGTCAAAGTTTAAAATTTTTGAGTAAAATTTTTTTGCGAATTTCTCCAGTATCTCTGTGTTCTGATAACCCCTAGAAGATTTCTAACTTTTATCATGATTGAATCGAATCGCTAAAGTGAAAAACGAAAGAGTTATATCAGTCAAAGTTCGAAATATTTGAGTAAAATTTTTTTTGCGAATTACTCCAATATTCCTGTGTTCTGATAGCCCCTAGAAGAGTTCTAACTTTTATCATGATGAATCGAATCGCTAAAGTGAACAACGAAAGACTTACAGCAGTCAAAGTTCGAAAACGTTGAGTAAAATTTTTTTTGGATTTTTTCCAATATCTCTGTGTTCTGATAAACCCCAGAAGAGTTCTAACTTTTATCATGATTGATCGAATCGCTAAAGTGAAAAACAAAAAAATTATATCAGTCAAAGTTCGAAAGCTTTGAGTAAAATTTTTTTTGCGAATTTCTCCAATATTTCTGTGTTCTGATAGCCCCTAGAAGAGTTCTAACTTTTATCATGATGAATCGAATCGCTAAAGTGAAAAACGAAAGACTTATATCAGTCAAAGTTCGAAATATTTGAGTAAAATTTTTTTTGCTAATTTCTCCAATATTTCTGTGTTCTGATAGCCCTAGAAGATGTTCTAACTTTTATCATGATGAATCGAATCGCTAAAGTGAAAAACGAAAGACTTATATCAGTCAAAGTTTAAAATTTTTGAGTAAAATTTTTTTTGCGAATTTCTCCAATATTTCTGTGTTCTGATAGCCCCTAGAAGATTTCTAACTTTTATCATGATTGATCGAATCGCTAAAGTGAAAAACATAAGAGTTATATCAGTCAAAGTTCGAAATATTTGAGTAAAATTTTTTTTGCGAATTACTCCAATATTCCTGTGTTCTGATAGCCCCTAGAAGAGTTCTAACTTTTATCATGATGAATCGAATCGCTAAAGTGAAAAACGAAAGACTTATATCAGTCAAAGTTCGAAAACTTTGAGTAAAATTTTTTTTGCGAATTTATCCAATATTTCTGTGTTCTGATAGCCCACAGAAGAGTTCTAACTTTTATCATGATTGATCGAATCGCTAAAGTGAAGAACATAAGAGTTATATCAGTCAAAGTTCGAAATATTTGAGTAAAATTTTTTTTGCGAATTACTCCAATATTCCTGTGTTCTGATAGCCCCTAGAAGAGTTCTAACTTTTATCATGATGAATCGAATCGCTAAAGTGAAAAACGAAAGGCTTATATCAGTCAAAGTTCGAAAGTTTTGAGTAAAATTTTTTTGCGAATTTCTCCAATATTTCTGTGTTCTGATAGCCCCTGGAAGAGTTCTAACTTTTATCATGATGAATCGAATCGCTAAAGTGAAAAACGAAAGACTTATATCAGTCAAAGTTTAAAATTTTTGAGTAAAATTTTTTTTGCGAATTTCTCCAATATTTCTGTGTTCTGATAGCCCCTAGAAGAGTTCTAACTTTTATCATGATGAATCGAATCGCTAAAGTGAAAAACGAAAGGCTTACTTCAGTCAAAGTTCGAAAGTTTTGAGTAAAATTTTTTTTGAGAATTTCTCCAATATTTCTGTGTTCTGATAGCCCCTGGAAGAGTTCTAACTTTTATCATGATGAATCGAATCGCTAAAGTGAAAAACGAAAGACTTATAACAGTCAAAGTTTAAAATTTTTGAGTAAAATTTTTTTTGCAAATTTCTCCTATATTTCTGTGTTCTGATAGCCCCTAGAAGATTTCTAACTTTTATCATGATTGATCGAATCGCTAAAGTGAAGAACATAAGAGTTATATCAGTCAAAGTTCGAAATATTTGAGTAAAATTTTTTTTGCGTATTATTCCAATATTCCTGTGTTCTCTTAGCCCCTAGAAGAGTTCTAACTTTTATCATGATGAATCGAATCGCTAAAGTGAAAAACGAAAGGCTTATATCATTCAAAGTTCGAAAGTTTTGAGTAAAATTTTTTTTGCGATTTTTTCCAATATCTCTGTGTTCTGATAACCCTCAGAAGGGTTCTAACTTTTATCATGATCGATCGAATCGCTAAAGTGAAAAACGAAAGACTTTTATCAGTCAAAGTTCGAAATATTTGAGTAAAATTTTTTTTGCGAATTTCTCCAATATTTCTGTGTTCTGTTAGCCGCTAGTAGAGTTCTAACTTTTATCATGATGAATCGAATCGCTAAAGTGAAGAACGAAAGACTTATAACAGTCAAAGTTCGTAAATTTCTGAGTAAAACTTTTTTTGCGAATTTCTCCAATATTTCTGTGTTCTCATAGCCCCCAGAAGAGTTCTAACTTTTATCATGATGAATCGAATCTCTAAAGTGAAAAACGAAAGTCTTTTATCAGTCAAAGTTCGAAAGCTTTTAGTAAAATTTTTTTTGCGAATTTCTCCAATATTTCTGTGTTCTGATAGCCCCTGGAAGAGTTCTAACTTTTATCATGATGAATCGAATCGCTAAAGTGAAAAACGAAAGACTTACAGCAGTAAAAGTTTAAAATTTCTGAGTAAAACTTTTTTGCGAATTTCTCCAATATTTCTGTGTCCTGATAGCCCCTAGAAGATTTCTAACTTTTATCATGATTGATCGAATCGCTAAAGTGAAAAACGAAAGACTTATATCAGTCAAAGTTCGAAATTTTTGAGTAAAATTTTTTTTGCGAATTTCTCCAATATTTCTGTGTTCTGATAGCCCCTAGAAGATTTCTAACTTTTATCATGATTGATCGAATCGCTAAAGTGAAAAACATAAGAGTTATATCAGTCAAAGTTCGAAATATTTGAGTAAAATTTTTTTTGCGAATTACTCCAATATTCCTGTGTTCTGATAGCCCCTAGAAGAGTTCTAACTTTTATCATGATGAATCGAATCGCTAAAGTGAAAAACGAAAGGCTTATATCAGTCAAAATTCGAAAGTTTTGAGTAAAATTTTTTTGCCAATTACTCCAATATTTCTGTGTTCTGATAGCCCACAGAAGAGTTCTAACTTTTATCATGATTGATCGAATCGCTAAAGTGAAAAACGAAAGACTTATACAAGTCAAAGTTCGAAATTTTTGAGTAAAATTTTTTTTGCGAATTTCTCCAATATTTCTGTGTTCTCATAGCCCCTAGAAGAGTTCTAACTTTTATCATGATGAATCGAATCGCTAAAGTGAAAAACGAAAGACTTATATCAGTCAAAGTTTAAAATTTTTGAGTAAAATTTTTTTTGCGAATATCTCCAATATTTCTGTGTTCTGATAGCCCCCAGAATAGTTTTAACTTTTATGATAATGGATCCATTCGCCAAAGTGATAAACGAAAGTGTTATATCAGTCAAGAAATATTTGAGTAAAACTTTTTTTACGATTTCCTCCAATATCTCTGTGTTCTGGTAGCCCCCAGAAGAGTTCTAACTTTTATCGTGATGGATCGAATCGCTAAAGAGATAAACGAAAGAGATATATTAGTCGAAGTTTGAAATTTTTGAGTAAAATTTTTTTTGCGTCTTTCTCTAATATTTCTGTGTTCTGGTAGCCACCAGAAGAGTTATAGCTTTTATGATAATGGATCAAATTGCTAAACTGAGAAACTTAAGAGTTATATCAGTCAAATTTCGAAATATTTGAGTAAACATTTTTTTGCCAATTTCTCCAATATCTCTCTTCTGATAGCCCCCAGAATAGTTCTAACTTTTATGATAATGGATCGAATCGCTAAAGAGATAAACGAAAGAGTTATTTCAGTCAAAGTTCGAAATTTTTGAGTATAATTTTTTTTGCGAATTTCTCCAATATTTCTGTGTTCTGATAGCCACCAGAAGAGTTCAAGCTTTTATGATAATGAATCGAATAGCTAAAGTGAAAAACGAAAATGTTATATCAGTCAAAGTTCGAATTATTTCAGTAAACTTTTTTTGCCAATTTCTCCAATATCTCTGTGTTCTGATAGCCCCCAGAAGAGTTCTAACTTTTATCATAATGAATCGAATCGCTAAAGTGAAAAACGAAAGTGTTATATCAGTCAAAGTTCCAAATTTTTGAGTAATATTTTTTTTGCGTCTTTCTCCAATATCTCTGTGTTCTGATATTCCCCTGAATATTTCTAACTTTTATAATAATGGATCGAATCGCTAAAGTGAAAAACGAAAGAGTTATATCAGACAAAGTCCCAAATTTTTGAGTAAAATTTTTTTTGCGTATTTCTCCAATATTTCTATGTTCTGATATCCACCAGAAGAGTTCTAACTTTTATGATAATGGATCGAATTGCTAAAGTGGAAAACGAATGTGTTATATCAGTCAAAGTTCGAAATTGTTGAGTTAAACATTTTTTGCCACTTTCTCCAATATCTCTGTGTTGTTATAGCCCCCAGAATACTTCTAACTTTTATCATAATGGATCACATCGCTAAAGTGAAAAACAAAAGAGTTATATCAGGCAAAGTACGAAATTTTTGAGTAAAACCATTTTTGCGAATTTTTCTAATATCTCTGTGTTCTGATAGCCCACCGAAGAGTTCTAACTTTTATCATAATGGATCAAATCGCTAAAGTCAAAAACGAAAGTGTTATATCAGTCAAAATTCGTAATTTTTAAGTAAAATTTTTTTGCGAATTTTGCCATTATTTCGCGAGTTCTTATAGCCCCATAAGAGTTCTAACTCTTATCATAATAGATCAAATCGTTAAAGTAATAAACGATAGAGTTATATCAGTCAAATTACGAAATTTTTTAGTAAAACTATTTTTGCGAATTTCTCTAATATCTCTGTTCTGTTAGCCCACCGAAGAGTTCTAACTTTTATCATAATGGATCTGTTGGGTTTACGTGTTTGTAGATGGCGATGATAAGTAGTTCTTTGTTAGTTCGTGAGACTATCTAGCTTACTGTCGTATCTCTATGCACTGTGTGTACGGTCGTTCTTCAACTTCTCTGTCTAATCGTAAGCTCAATAAATCAAAATTTTATACGTGCAAGTACATAGCATGTAATATTCATTTAATTACTAAGTTACAATACTTTTAGTTTAGTTTGCGAGAAATGAATTACTTGTATTCTTGTTGCTGGCGCTAGCCCATTGAGTGTACATTGAGTATAATTTTAATAAAAGTTCAAGTTGCATTTCTATCTCAATTGGTCCGATTCAAGATTCCCTGATTTTTGCACGGTTCCCTATACATCAGTTGTATCTCACAATAACGACAGATGGCGATGATGGCGATGATGGTGATGATGGCGATGATGGAGATGATGGCGATTATGGCGATGATGGCAATAATGGCGATGATGTCGATGATCTCGATGATGATGGCGAAGATAGCAATGATGATGGCGATGATGGTGATGATAGCGATGATGATGGCGATGATGGCGATGATGACGATAATGGCGATGATGGCGATAATGGCGACGATGGCGATGATGGCGATGATGATGGCGATGATGGCGATGATGGAGATGATGGCGATTATGGCGATTGTGGCGATGATGGAGATGATGGCGATTATGGCGATTGTGGCGATGATGGCAATGATGGCGATGATATTGATGATGATGGCGATGATAGCGATGATGATGACGATGATGGCGATGATGATGGCGATGATGGCGATGATAATGGCGATGATGGCGATGATAATGGCGATGATGGCGATGATGACGATGATGGCGATGATGGCGATGATGGCGACGATGGCGACGATGGCGATGATGGCGATGTTGGCGATGTTGGCGATGATGGCGATGATTATGGCGATTATGACGATGTTGGCGATGATGGCGATGATGGCGATGATGGCGATGATGGCGATGATGGCGATGATGATCGGGCAATCGTATTGTCACTATTACGACGGCAATGGAAATGGCAATGATAGAAATGATAACAATAGTGGGAATGATGGCAATTGTGGCGTTAGTGATAGTCCACTGAATTTCTGTAAAATTAAAAAGAACTTGAAAAAAGATTCACTTCTGACATCTATTCTTGTCAAAAAATTGACCAAAGTTGGACTATCTTTCACCGTTTTTCCGCTAAAGATTATTCATGTCATTATAGTGGCAAAATATCGGTCACGACGTATGCAAGACTTACGAGCGTTGAATGGGTTTCGGAAAATCTCGAGCAAGCCTACCAAAAACAAGTTATGTATTATAATCAGCTTCGTCGTGGTACAGTTTTTGTAGTGGGGGCTCGTTTTGAAGAGATACCCCGTCCTATCGTCCGCGGCTCAAAGCATTACGGCAAAATTGTTACCGAAATTTTATGGACCATATCGCGTTTTAATAGCCCTTTCGCCTGTCGTATATGAAATGTCAGAAGTTAATTTTTTCCAAGTTTTTTTTTAATTTTGAAAAAATTCATCATTTTTCGTCAAGTTTTTGTCAAAAAGTCAACTAAAGGTCTCTGGTCGATTTTCTCACCATTTGTCCGCTAAAGATTAATCCCAAGCAGAACAGCAAGTGAAAATGACATCAAATCTTAATTGATCGAAAAGCGACTTTTAATGATCATTTTGATATTATTTTGATGTAGTGGTGACTCCCTGTTCTGCTTGGAATATGTGAGATAGTCTCTCATTCACAGCATTCCCATTATTGCCATCATTACCACTATTGCTATCATTCCCATTATTGCCATCATTGACATCTTTGCCATCGTCGCCATTCCATTGCCATCATTGCATTCATTTCAACATTGCCATCCCATTGCCATCATTGCATTCATTTCAACATTTCAACAATGCACATGATTGACATCAGTGCCATTAGTCAGCCTATAGCCTGACAATCTTAGGGCAATGTTCTCGATAATTTTAATGTTGGCAATGAAATGGCAATATGAAAATGGAATGGCACATTATGGAATAAATGCTTGGTAACGTTATCAAAAAGATGGCAATGATAGCAGTAGCAGAAATGGTGGCATTTGTGACAATGATAGCAATGATGGCAATTGTGATAATGACGGCAATCGTCGCAATGATGGCATTGATGGCAATGGCTTAGTTTACACCGGTTGTTTGATACGCCTTCTAAGTACAATATACGTACTAAATTAATTTAATTCGATGGTGTAAACGATGACGTATAGTCTGGTACGATAGAAATCAAACAGACGTATCGTATCAAAATAGTACGCATTTTCAGCACACTTGTAACGGTGTAAATATTTCCATATTATGTAATAGGCGATTTAGGTTTTCTCAAGTTTTCTTCAGTTAATAGTTAATAATGTCTTCGTCTTGTGAGAATAAATCTGCGATAATTAATATAATGTGTAAAAAAAGACAAAATTGGGAAGAAGAGGAGACGCGTGTTTTTTTAGAATTATGCACGGAAAAACAGATATTATCAATAATGAATGGAAAAAGACATAAACATGTTGAAATTTTCCGGCTACTTGTTTCAGAAATGGAACAAAGAGGTTACAATAAAACAGCAGAACAGTGTTATGTTTGGAATTACCGCCATATGCATTTCGCACACTACACCCGTGTACCTCTCTCGACCAATAAGAAGCCGCCTTTCTTTTCATGATCACTGACCCATCTATATTATCCGGTAACCTTCCGGGCCTTCCCAGAGAGTCAGTCTATGTATTCAGTCTTTTTTCTTTTAGTCTGTCTGTATCCCGTAACAATAAACTCGGCATTGCATTATAAATATCCCTCTCGCTTAATTGTGAATCACCCACACCCACAAAGTAAGAAATACAACAATGGTGTCAGAAGTGGGATGAGTTCAATCAGCAAAACAGCAAGCGTGCAAAATGTCGTTAACACCCGAAGCGTTGATGGCATTGTCGACCGCCTTCACGGAAGCGATTCGAGAAGCAACACGAATGGCCGCGGAATCGACAACGGGGACCACAACCTCCACGCACTTAAAGCCACCATCGTTTAAAATAAGTGAATATCGATCCTCTGATGGGGCCACCGTCGAAGATTATTTTAAACGGTTCGAGTGGGCACTCAAATTAAGTAAAATCGCCGAAGAACATTGGGCCAACTTCGCTCGCGTTCACATGGGAACAGAGCTCAACCAGGCACTCAAATTCTTGGTAAGCCTACGATCACCTGAAGATCTCACATTTGAGCAAATACGGGATACCCTTAAGAACCATATAGATCGCGCTAAAAATAAATTTGCGGAAAGCATCCGATTTCGGAAAATCTGCCAACAAAAAGATGAAACGGTAGCAAATTTCGCTCTTCGTTTACGGCAAGGTGCAGTTCACTGCGAGTACGGAGAGTTTCTCGACAGAATGCTAATAGAACAATTATTGCATGGGCTCGAATCTAGTGACACGTGCGACGAAATTATAGCAAAGAACCCGGCAACTTTTGATGCGGCATTTGATATCGCACACACTCTTGAAGCAACTCGACTTACCGCTAATGAGGTTAAAACTACGATGACACCAGCTCCCGAAGCTACGCATAAACTAGATTATACACAACCGAAAAAAAAGTACGGCAACAAACAAGGACGCCAGAGATCATCATCACGCAATCGACAGCAGCAATACCAACACAAGCAGAAAGATTTCTCAAAAAAGAAGCAGGACCAGCGATGCCAAGGATGTGGTAGAGACCATCCACGGAGTCAATGTCAATTCCGAGATGCCGAATGTCATAATTGCGGTATTAAGGGACACATCGCTACAGTGTGTCGATCCAAGAAGAAAGAAAAATCCGATCAAGTTTCTGACGCACTCGTACCAGCAGATCACGTCGATTCTATTCAATACTTCAACAAGGTCAATGACATCAACACTTCCAACCTAGCACGGAAACGAATGATCAATGTCTCGATCGATGACCATAATTTAGAGATGGAGCTGGATACTGGAGCACCCTGCGGTATCGTAAGTAAAAAAATGTTACATACCATTAAGCCTACATGTTTGTTGCAGAAAACTGATAGACAGTTCGCCAGTTATACGTCTCACAAAATCAATTGTATTGGACGACTGCCAGTCAATGTCACAATTGGCCGAACTACCAAGAGGCTTAATTTATACGTGGTGGATGGTAATTTCGATACGCTCATGGGTCGAGAATGGATCTCACACTTCACCCACGAAATAGATTTCGCAAAACTATTCTCATCGCCAGACGGGATTCACGCGGTGTCAACGGTACCGCCCTGTCTTACCGCAGAGCAAAAAGGTCAGCTAGATCAACTCCTGAATCGATTTCAAGATGTATTCGACGACGTAGCAGGGAAGCTATCGGGCCCGCCTGTCAAGATACATTTGAAACCAGAAGCGACACCAGTCTTCGCCAAAGCACGTGAAATACCTTACGCACTCCGCGATGCTTACGCGAGGGAAATCGATGCGAAAATCAAGTCAGGACTCTACAAAAAAGTCGATTATTCAGAATGGGCGTCGACTACGCACGTTGTAACGAAGAAAAATGGCAAAATCCGCATCACGGGTAATTACAAGCCAACACTTAATCCGCGTATCATTATAGATAAACATCCGATCCCGAGGGCTGAGTCAATATTCAATCAAATGAGAGGCGCAACAACCTTTTGTCATCTCGATATTACAGATGCGTATTCACATCTTCCTGTGGATGAGAAATTCAGTCACGCGCTTACGCTTAACACACCAACACATGGCTTAATTCGACCGACACGCGCAGTGTACGGCGCCGCAAATATTCCAGCTATCTGGCAACGACGGATGGAGTCTGTCCTCCAAGATCTTCCTAAAGTACGCAATTTTTTCGATAATGTACTACTTTTCGCCGATAACTTTGCCGATCTAATGATAACCTTGGAAAAAATGCTGGAAAGAATGCGCTCTCATGGTTTACGACTCAATCGCACAAAATGCGTCTTCGCATCACCCTCTGTGGAATTTCTAGGACATAAGATCGACGCTCAGGGCATCCACAAATCGGATAAACACATTGAGGCAATCCGAGATGCGCCGAAACCGTCAACGCATGAAGAACTCCAATTATTTCTGGGGAAAGCCACATACTACAATGCATACATCCCGGATCTCGACGAGAGACCGTCCGCTGCGAGATATACTTCGTCAGGAGACTTTCAAATGGACGCCTGCTGCAGAAAAGGCATTTAAGGAAATCAAAACAGCATTGATATCACCTCAAGTCCTTATGCCATACGACCCGTCGCTACCTCTACTTTTGGCAACCGATGCCAGCAAAACAGGCTTGGGCGCGGTACTCTCACATTGTCTCAGCAATGGTCGGGAGCGACCAATAGCTTATGCCAGTCGTACGATGATTACTACAGAACAGAAATATCCACAGATCGACAAAGAAGCGCTTGCCATCGTCTGGGCTGTACAGAAGTTCTTCCATTATCTCTACGCTCGTCATTGGACCTTGATCACTGATCACAAGCCACTAACTCAAATCCTTCATCCAGAAAAATCGCTACCGCTATGTATTAGCAGAATGGCTAATTATGCAGACTATTTAGCTCATTTCGACTTTGATGTGATTTTCAAATCCACGAAAGAGAATACTAACGCTGATTATTGTTCCAGAGCATCACTATCATCAACGATTAACGCCATACAGGATTCTTCGCCACGAGGGAAGGAAGAGTTCGATGGAGATGAATTCGATCACTTCATCATTAAGCAAATTAAGCAATTACCAATCGACGCGGAACAAATCGCTCGAGAAACAAGAAAGGACCCTGCACTCGGAAAAATTATCAAATTACTAGAAACAGGACGAAACCTCGAACGTGCAGGTTACAAAGCTCCGGAGTCAGCCTATAAACTGGCCTCTAATTGTTTGGTGTTCGAACATCGTGTCGTGATACCACCCGTGCTACGGAAAGCAATGCTGGATGATCTACATGCGGCACATTTAGGTATCGTTAAAATGAAGGGAATGTCACGATCATTTATTTATTGGCCTGGCATCGATCTGGAAATTGAACGTATTGCGAAATCATGCGTTGAATGTGCTAAACATGCACATGCTCCCCCAAAGTTTCGTCAGCATCACTGGGACTACCCCAAAGGACCGTGGGAACGTATCCACATCGATTACGCCGGTCCCGTCGCTGGAATGATGCTCTTGATTGTCTCCAACGCATTTAGCAAATGGCTTGAAGTCAAGGCGACCAACTCGATGACGACGGCTGCAACAATTGCCATTCTTGATAACTTATTCACAGCTCATGGTGTTCCTACCACTGTAGTTTCAGACAATGGAACGCAGTTTACGTCATCTGAATTCAAATCGTTCTTACAAACCAGTAGCGTTAAATACCACAAGTTAACAGCGCCTTATCATCCCTCCACCAATGGACAAGCCGAACGAAGTGTGCAGACAGTCAAAGCTGCCCTTCGTGCCATGGGGACTACTCGTAGTACACTTCAAGAGGATCTAAACAGATTCCTTCGTCATTATCGCATCGCACCACACTCAACTACGGAACAATCACCATCACAGCTATTCCTCGGTCGAACATTACGAACACGCTTGGATTTGGTTCAACCTGATGACGTCTTCACAAAAGTTACTCAAAAGTGGAACTCACAGTTTGTTCCAACGTTTCGCTCACTGAAGCCAACTCAAGTTGTATATTTCCTTTCGGGAAATCCTAGGATGGATAAATGGATCCGAGGAATTATCACGACTCGTCTGGGAGACCTTCATTACGAGATTGATTACAACGGTCGAAGATTCAAACGCTATATAGATCAAATTCGAGGACATGAAGAAGGTAAGACGACAGAGCAATCCAATGTTACTCCAGCACCCGATGTGAGTAACAATTCGGAAAGCCGTCAACCCCGGCGAGTACGATTCTATCCGGATACTTCGGAAGCACACACACCGGTGGCACCTACGAACGCAAAAATACAGCCGTCTCCAGTGCCACAACCAAGGACTTCGACTCGTACAACAACGGTTTCAGAACAGATCCCATCAACAGCATCCGATAGAGGCGTTATAAGAAACGGGCACGCCTCACCTCCAGTTCTTCCTCGGAGATCGACAAGGGATCGTCGTCCTCCGAACAGATTCTCTCCAAGTCGCTAATCAGGAGAATTTCCGTTGAGGGGAGGAAATGTTATGTTTGGAATTACCGCCATATGCATTTCGCACACTACACCCGTGTACCTCTCTCGACCAATAAGAAGCCGCCTTTCTTTTCATGATCACTGACCCATCTATATTATCCGGTAACCTTCCGGGCCTTCCCAGAGAGTCAGTCTATGTATTCAGTCTTTTTTCTTTTAGTCTGTCTGTATCCCGTAACAATAAACTCGGCATTGCATTATAAATATCCCTCTCGCTTAATTGTGAATCACCCACACCCACAAAGTAAGAGATACAACAAGCAGATAAAGCTAAAATTAAAAAATTTAAAACTTGCATACTTTAAATGCTAAAGAGATAATAATGTTAGTGGAGCTGCAACTAAACGTTGTCCATTCTATGATGAAATGGAAATATTATATGGCTGCAGACCAAATACAGCAGCAAGCTCATGTCATTCAGGAATCGATAATTGCATTCCATAATTGCATTCTTTCCATCATTGCCATCCAATGGGATGGCCTACTTTTCATCTTTTCCATCATTGTCATTATTGCCATCGTTGCCATCATTGTCATCCCATTTTCATCATTGCCATTATTATTACGCCATTGCCGCCACTGCCGACATTGCCACCATTTTTATTATTGCCATCATTGCCATTTTTTTGATAACATTTCCATCATTGCATTCATTTCATTATGCGATTCTATTTCCATATTGCCATTTCATTACCATCATTAACATCGAGAACATTGTCATAATTGCCATCATTTCCACCATTGCCGTCATTGCCGTCAGGCTATATATATTGTCATTGTCATCATTTCCATTATTGCCATTCCATTAACATCATTGCATTCATTCCAATATTTCCATCCCATTGCCATCCCATTTCCATCATTTCCACAATTGCCATCGATTAATATCGAAGAATTTGATTAAAATCCGTTTCTTTACTGATTAACACTTTAATACCTTATATCGTATATTATTATATAATTCTTAATTAATTTTTTTTTGTAAAGTTTTGATTAATCTTTACGTGATATTTCGTAAAAACTGTTGAAAGGTTGTATTAAAATCAGATCAATAATCTTCACGTTTGTAAGTTAGAGAATAAAAATAATACTCAAGTATCCATATATTTCATTGATTTTTATTACATTATTATTATTATTATTATTATTATTATTTATTGTGCCACATTAATCACGGGTATTGTCATTTGTAAATCATGCGTATGCATGTATATGCCATTGTAACATAATAAAAAAAGAGTGGGCGTTTTCTAGTCTCTCTACGTCCCTGCGCAGAAATCGTCCGAAATCCTCTTTCTGAATTTTACGGCCTAAACGTAGCACGGAAAACGTGATGGGCCGAGAGGGGAGTGAAGAGGAGGGTATCCATAGAGATAACATCGCCGCTTCCTCCATGTCTATCACCGCGATGCTTTCTCTCTCTAACTGAAGGCCTAAACAATTAAAGGACAATCACGTTAAAAGAGAAAGAGAGAAAGAGTGAGAGAGAGAGAGAGAGAGAGTTGCGTCAAGATTTAAAAAAATTAAAAAAGCTAATTTTTTCAAAAGCATAATTTGAAGACATTTAAATAATAAAGAATTATGTAAAAATAAAAAGATGGTATATTTATTCGTGGAAAGACATTTATTTCTTCTTCATCATATGATGCGATGTTAATTACAATTATTTTTTAAGTACTGCATAAAATGAATCTTTCTTTATTAAAGAACCAAATTCTCTCTGTTACTATTAAACATCTTTTTAAAGTAAAAATATGATTGTGCAAAATATGGGCATAAACGTATTGATATGTATTAATATCAATGTTAATGTAAATAATTCAGACTATAATAAATAAAAAATTGCGAAAGTAGACGTAATTAATCATTTGTGTACATTCTCGACCCTTGTTCTGGATGCAACATACGCGATACGCGTCAGATTTTATTTGCAGCAAAATGGATGTTAGCACGGACAACAATCTACATCCATTTCTCGAGAGATGGATGTGGGTTGTTGTCCGTGCTAACATCCACACTGTTTTTAACGGCGGGTTGCAAAATGGATGTGACACGTAGTTCCCATTCTAACCAGAATAGATGTGCGTCACTAGTGTATGGGAGTTTCGAAGCGTTATAGGAAAAAGGCCTCCGTGGCCGCTCTCAGATTCCTCTCTGGTCAGATTCTTAGAACATATAGTACTGGAAGGAGCATAGCCCTATCAGTCCCGTGCATTTGATTGTCCGAGAGTAGATTGACAAGGATGGAGAGATGATGGTCCTAACTTGTAATGCGCATGCTCCATACAGATGCGTGCACGGTCGCCATCATTGAACTATACTCTAACTGGAATGGGCACTGCCATATAACCATAGGCTGCGTTCAGCAGACTCAACAGTTTAGTGAGCGCTTGCTGTTATTGGTATATTCTTCTAAATCTAAAAGTTTGATTGGATGATCTAGAAGAATATCTCAACATGTTGAGTCTGCTGAACGCAGTCATAGGGCCGTATTCATAGTCCAAGCTCAAGGCAGCGCTTAAGACCGTCTTGGCCAAGACCATCTTATTCAATCAAGATCGTCTTAAGTCATAAGAATTCATAGTCGCCAAATAAGGTGATCTTCGCGAAGAAGATTTTGCTTAAGTAATTCTTATTTGATTTGACATCGACTTGGCGAAGATGATCTTAAGATTGTACTTATTTGCCGTTTGGCTATTTCCGTAATATTCCCTAGGATTCCTCCAATAGAAACGTTGCATTTAAGTAATTTTTGTATACTGTAATACTATCTTATATATTATTAAGCTATGATTTTAATTTCATTTGAACTGAAGAGCTAACGGAATCGGCAGGTAATTGTTAAGTATTATTAATTAATATTAAATATTGCAAATGTACCAGGGATGGCCTTGAGTATTTTGCTCGAGCACAAAGAAATCCTTATGATAAGCATATTTACATTCGTCTTCCACCGTGACGTCTCTCAATTTTTTGCGAGTGATCCACATTTTACACTGCCTGATAAAATTGCCAATAAAATAGCCTCCAGCACAATTCGTTTCTAGTTGGCCGATATTATTTCTGCATGAGTAGGCGCTCAAGATAAACCAAGGTGATGATGACAATTCAGCGACTAGCTGACTAGCTGAGCTGTATAAATATATATACTACTGTGTCCAAAAAGTAAGGTGACATTGCATTTATTTCGAAAATTCTTTATTTATTCTTGCAAATCAATTTCGTCCCCTTCAAAGTAATCCCCCCCCTGATATAACCCACACAATACGCGTGACTGTTAGTCGACTAGTAGCCGACTTTTCTCAGTTGACTTAAAGGCGACTTTCAATAGTTGACTATAACTCGACAGCAATTAACTGTTTGTTGACTATTTGTCGATTTTTGAAAGTCGACAAATGGTTAATAAATAGTCGACTGAAATATAACTCAAAGTCGACGAAAACTTTGTTCTTTTTATGACAAAAGATCTTATACTCTTTTAAGTTATTTATATCTTTTCGACAAAGCGAAAAGATATAAATGATAGATATTTTATCTAGCCAAAAAGACAATATAAAAAGAAATCTTAGTTTTAATTTGCTCGTAGCTCGTTAGCGTCCCTTACGGAAATGAACTATTGGAAAGCTAATAATCACTATTGACTTACAATAGTAATTATTCATTCTCTAATAGTGATTATGTAGCATCTAATAATTAGGTTATTCGCAATAATCATTTCCTAATAGTTTTTGAATGAGTGATTATTGATTTCATAATGAGATTATTTGCAATAATCATTCCCCAATAGTTCTTTTATGAAATGATTATTGATTTCATAATCAGGTTATTTGCAATAATCACCAGCACAGTACTTTTAATAGTTAATATATAAATGATTATTAGTCGACTATTCACAATAAACCCAATAAGAACTGGATTGTTTTATACGTTTATTAAACGCAAGTATGGTATAAAACAGGTATAGATATGTGGCAGATATGTATATAGGTAAAACGGTTTTTATACGTTAGTGCAATATATAGTACGTTTATAATAATCGTTCTTATCACATATATATAATACGGAACGTATTTTATACGTTGAAAAATGGTTTATAAAATGCCAGAAATATTTATAACACGTATAAAAATACTATCAAATACAATTATATACTAATTAAATAAACATTTCTTAAATACGTTTATGATTTGTAAAAGTTGTCCCTTTAAATAACCTATCAAAAATAGAATTTAATATCCAGGTATAATATACTTTTTAATGTAAATATGTTAATAAAAGTTTAAACGTAAATTATATTTATATGTTTTCATTGCAGCAATATTTAAACGAATAATAAACGTATTTTATACACATTCGGTATAGCTAATTATAGGTTTATTGAAAACGTATATTATTTATGAAATGAAAAACATTTATAAATCATTTTAGAAATATCGAATATGGTTAAAATCCAAGACATTCAATTATTAATAGTTATTTTACACGTAAAAACATATTACGGTGCTCTCAAAAATCGAGCGATTTGCTTTGGTTTCGAATCTCAAACATAGACTTTGTACTATGTCTATGATCTCAAAGCTTTTTCGCGACGCCAGTCTTCGCGTCTTCGCGGCTTGCGCGGCTTCCACTAGGTGGCCACGCCGCGGAAGATTTTCTCGTGAGTCGAGTGCGGCCACAAGCATTATATCTAGGCGCTACCGCGACTGTTTTTCTAAATCGCACTTCAGTAAAACTTTTGGGAATTAATTGTTGTAATCTCGAGACGAAATTCGCTTTCGTTCTTTTCAAATGTGATGTGTATGTGGTTCGCTGTTCCACATAAAATTTTATATTTTTACGTGTAAATAACAATTTGTATTGTTATTAAATCTTGTATATAAATGTTTAATTCAAATTTAATCTTTATTTAATCCTTTTGAACCAAAGGAAGAAATATTTTTTTGGAAACTATAACTTATTACGTTTAAATTATTGATTTATCAATCGTATTTTATACGACTATATAAATTGTAGTGACTAATAGTCGACAAATAGTCGACTCACAGTCAACTTATTGTCAACTTGAAAAGTCGACTGACAGTCAACTACTTTTAGGACATTCGTCTACTATCAGTCGACTCACAGTCGACTGACAAATTGACTTAAAAGTCAACTCTTGCCTTTTATAGTCAGCTTAAAGTCGGCTCATAGTCGACTTCGTGTTGTGTGGGAATACACTTATTCCAACGGATTTTCCAATCTTCGAAACAGTTGTAATAATCGATTTCAGGAATGGCCTTTAGCTCCTTCTTCGCAGCGGCTTAAATCTCTTCTATCGACTCGAAACGGTGATTCGTGATTTTTTAACCAAAAACTCGACTAATATCGTTCCACAACCACCGTATTCACCTGATTTGGCTCCATGCAACTTCTATTCAGCAAACTCAAGCGGCCGCTCCGAGGACACCGTTTCGAGTCGATAGAAGAGATTTAAGCCGCTGCGAAGAAGGAGCTAAAGGCCATTCCTGAAATCGATTATTACAACTGTTTCGAAGATTGGAAAATCCGTTGGAATAAGTGTATTATATCAGGGGGGGATTACTTTGAAGGGGACGAAATTGATTTGCAAGAATAAATAAAGAATTTTCGAAATAAATGCAATGTCACCTTACTTTTTGGACACAGTAGTATATATGGGGCATTCTCCGTCAAAAAGGCCACCCCTGCTGCCCATTTCAATTTTTGAGATAAAATGTTCGAAAAGGGCTTAAAATTTTCGTTGAAATGTCTATTTTTCGATGCCGTTTGGCCTTTTGGAAAATTCAAAATGGCGGACCTAATATCACGGCTAGAATGAAAAAAGCCTTTGAAAAAATACATAATAACGTGAATAAATGTGCAAGATATGACGTAGCAGAGGTCTAATCCTTATGTGTAAGTGTGTGAGTGTGTGTGAGGGGGGGAGGTGGGGGGAGGGGGGATACGCGCGCTCATACGCGTGCGTGTATAAATGAATCACGTAAAAATTCTTGCTCAACATGGTCTGGCTATCAAAACATTTGCATACAAAATATCGAATCATTTCATTATCCTTGTCCTGAAAAAGTACGTCACAAAAAACCTACGGTACAGAAAATATTGTTCTTTAAAAAACATTTTCTCCACAGAATAATAGTAAGATTACTTAAAATTACTTTGAAACTTATACTATACTTATATTCCTCTTTTTGAGATAGTTGATCTATATTAGTCACTTTAACTCTTATGTTTGAAATGCTTGATTTACGCGAATCCCTTAGCCTCTCACATTCGGGATGCTTGATTTACGTGAGTCCCCTTGCCTCTTACATTCGGAGTGCTTGATTTACGTGAGTCCCCTTGCCTCTCACATTCGGGGTGCTTGATTTACGTGAGTCCCCTTGCCTCTCACATTCGAGGTGCTTGATTTAAGTGAGTCCCCTTGCCTCTCACATTTGGGGTGCTTAATTTACGTGAGTCCCCTTGCCTCTCACATTCGGGGTGCTTGATTTACGTGAGTCCCCTTGCCTCTTACATTCGGAGTGCTTGATTTACGTGAGTCCCCTTTCCTCTCACATTCGGGGTGCTTGATTTACGTGAGTCCCCTTGCCTCTCACATTCGAGGTGCTTGATTTAAGTGAGTCCCCTTGCCTCTCACATTTGGGGTGCTTGATTTACGTGAGTCCCCTTGCCTCTCACATTCGAGGTGCTTGATTTACGTGAGTCCCCTTGCCTCTCACATTTGGGGTGCTTGATTTACGTGAGTTCCCTTGCCTCTCACGTGTGTACGTGTGTGCGTGTATGTGTATGTGTGTCTGTATATGTAGATAGATGTTTCATGAAATATTTTTTTATTTTTATCCTATATTTCTTACTTTGTTCTCATTACTGCCATAGTATTCCATTTGTATCATTGGAATACCTTTTGATTAGTACTTTATTCTCGTCCACAACTATAAACCCATGATTTTTAAGAATTTGCGGTACAGGCGGTGCAGTTTCAAATCTCTTCTTAAGTTTTCTTTTTACCTTCTCATGGTCAGTTTTTTTTTAATAAAACATCTTTATGTTCTTGAAATGTTTTTTAGCCCAATTAAAAAGAACTTGAGATGTTAGTATTGCATCCTGTGGTTTAGCAACAAGACTTGCTTTATATGCCTCTCTTTTGAAAGTAGCACCAATGCCATCATAAGCACTTTTACCGTGAGCAGTCGCACTGTAATGCCATTCTGCTTGAATATTGAAATCATGTTTATGATGCACTAAGTTAGCAATCTGAAATTTATTTTTAAAATGCTGTTTCGCCCCATCCGTCATGTCCATAATACTCTTTTAAGATTTTTGACATTTTTTAAAATCTCTGAAATTAATAATGTTTGTACATAGTGTAAACGGCAGCAGTATCGTGTTTCAAACTCTCTAATAAAAATACATTACTCTTGTGCTTCAATTCAGAATTTTCTTTATAATAGTAAATAACAGGAAACACAGTACACTGATCATTGTTGAAGTGAAATGCTTGTGAGGCATTTTGACAAACATATGAATAGTTTTCAGAAAAATCAAACATGACAATTACTTCATCTTCACAAAGATTCTCTTTTTTTTCTGAAATGAAAAGCATTTGTTGTTTGGCGATAAATGAATGAGATTTCAGAATTTGTAATTTGTTGCATAACTCGTTTATGAACTCATCAACTTTTAACTGTTGCGTTAATAGAGTTGATCGGTCAGTTCCGGTCCATAAAGAACATTGAACATGGGAAATGCATGAATCGTCAAATAGTTTAGAAAGCTTTGTAGAAAGCTCGGTAGTACCTGGGCATTGATCACATTTATCAAGATAGCAATCAGGATTTGATTCCTTACATATAATTTCATTCAAACAATCTTTATAATTGGAAAGTGGCTTGTCTATATTTTCTGTTAGTTTTCGTACATCAATTGCATCAATCATTAATTTGACATTTTCATGGATTGTGCAAACACAAACGGAATGTGTTCCAGAAGCCCCAGGGAGTATGCAATTTCTAGGTCTAAGTTTAGCAAATGTACTAAAGCTAACATCATATTTTGGGTTGGATTCTTTAAATAAGGCATGCAGTTCTTTTAAATTTAATAGTAAAAAACGTTTTTGCACTATTATCCGTTTATTATTATTTATTAAGGAAATGGCATTCTTCATTCCAGGCATTATCCTGCTGTTTATATCACTATTATAAAACTCAATTACTTTTTCAACAGTAGTTTGCGGTAAAACTTTCCCAACTCTTTTAGTAGTATCAGCTAATACCCCAATTAATTTTTACAAATAGAAATTTAAACGAAATTTAGTGTTTAGACAAAAAATATTACAATAAAACTAAATTCAAATCATTCTTTTTAACTTTATCTTTGATTTTTTGTGTGATTATTTAAAAAAATAAAGAGACTTACTTTTCAAGCATGCTTCTGCGTCTCTACTCTTTCGTCATCAATCGGATCACATTTGAGACAGAGATCGTCAATCCGATTAGCCTAGGGAAATTTTTTATACTTACGTTCAGTACCATTGTTCAATCCAATCCGAGATCCGATTAGTTATCGTAGGGTGTTTACGAAAACTAATCGGATCTCGGATTGGATTGAACAACGGTACTCAACGTAGGTATAGAAAATTTCCCTAGACTAATCGGATTGACGATTGCTGTCTCAAATGTAATCCGATTGATGACGAAAGCGTGGAGACCGAGAAGCATGCTTGAAAAGTAAGTCTCTTTATTTTTTTAAATAATAACACAAAAAATCAAAGATAAAGTTAAAAAGAATGATTTGAATTTAGATTTATTGTAATTTTTTTTGTCTAAACACTGGATTTCGTTTAAATTTCTGTTTGTAAAAATTAATTAATCTATTCTAAAGTTTGTGGTTATATCGGAAACAAATCAAAATTAATAAAACAATTATTAATTGTTAGGTACATATTAAAGCATATAATATTTCAAGCATATCATATAGAATTTCTGTTTATTATAAACTTAATAAAAATAACTTTGAAATTATTCAACTACATTACACATTAATCAATATTAATTTATATGTTAAAAACCAATAATGTCTCTGAAAATGTTCTTTTTATTCTTTTCCAGATCGTAGATAAACTTCAACTCCAAGAATAAATAAAAATTACTGGAAAATGTATTTACATAAAAAGGACATTATTGAACAACATCAATTTGTACTAACTTAAAATTTGTAAAATCTGCTATTTTTTGTTAGTTGTTCATTAGAGAGTAATAATATAAAAACATAATATATACATAAATAAAATTTAAATAATTGTATGCATATATCACTTTTATTGTAAAATGTACATATTTTTCATCTATAGCAAAAAAAAAAATTTTTTTTGTGATAAAATCACACAAACAATACAAGTACGAAGATCTAGCTACAACCGTTGAAGGCAAAGATTATGTTAAAAGTTACATAAAATTTTTATTTTTGTTATGAATGACTGATATGTACCTTTGGTTACAATAAAAGTCATATACAATTATTTGAATTTTATTTGTGTATATTCCGTTTTTATATTATTACTTTCTAATAAACAGCTAACAAAGAAAAGCAGATTTTACAAATTTTAAGTTAGCATAAATTGATATTGTTCAATAATGCCCTCTTCATATAAATCCATTTTCCAGTAATTTTTATTTATTCATGGAATTGAAGTTTATTTACAATCTGCAAAAGAATAAAAAGAACATTTTCAGAAACATTATTGATTTTTAACATATAAATTAATATTGATTAATGTGTAGTTGAATTAATATTGATTAATGTAGTTGAATGATTTCAAAGTTATTTTTACTAACAATAAGTTTACCCTTACAAAAAAACGCACGGACTAGAAATTGTAATCTCTGTGATTATTGTAATATTTTCCTGTGATCCATTCGTAATATGAAAAAACCACACAAGTTTATTGTAATATTAACACGTTATTGTAATATTTGTGTGTGGTTATTGTAGTATTTTTCTGTAGTCATTGTAATATAAGATTACAATTTCCAGTCCGTGCGTCTTTCGTAAGAGTAAACAGGAATTCCATATATAATATGCTTGAAATATTATATGATACGCTTTAATTTATATCTAACAATTAATAATTGTTTTATTAATTTTGATTTGTTTCCACAATGATGATTTTGATGTAACCACAAACTTTAGAATAGATTAATTAATTTTTACAAACAGAAATTTAAACGAAATCCAGTGTTTAGACAAAAAAAATTACAATAAATCTAAATTCAAATCATTCTTTTTAACTTTATCTTTGATTTTTTGTGTTATTATTTAAAAAAATAAAGAGACTTACTTTTCAAGCATGCTTCTCGGTCTCCACGCTTTCGTCATCAATCGGATTACATTTGAGACAGCAATCGTCAATCCGATTAGTCTAGGGAAATTTTCTATACCTACGTTGAGTACCGTTGTTCAATCCAATCCGAGATCCGATTAGTTATCGTAAACACCCGTAAACATCCAGCAATCGTCAATCCGATTAGCCTAGGGAAATTTTCTGTACCTATGTTGAGTACCATTGTTCAATCCAATCCGAGATCCGATTAGGTATCGTAAACACTGTTACGTCCAGAATTCTCGAAATAAGTCTCTCGGGTCGGTTGGCAGGTAGAGACTTAGAGAAATAATTCGAGCGAGGTAGGAAGGACGGAACAGGCCTAATCTCTCGCACACATGTCTCCGGGCGAGTGCGACGAGTCGAATGCGTCAGGTGAGTCAGAATGTAGGTCAGGTGTCGAGAATGACGACCTATGACTCTCATTCAGACTCTTGCATTCGTGTAGTCCTTATTTTGCGTAAACGAATCGAATCGCTTTTACGCGGGATCGGACTAAGTGCAATTTTATCGGAGCGGGAATTAGAGGTGATTGAAGTAAAGAAAAATGATTGAAACTAAGAATTACAATTTATTTTAACATAATAAAAGAAATAACCAATTACAATGATAGGTGATGACTAAAATAATAATTATTAATTTGCAAATGACATTTTTGTTAATAGAGAACATGTATAATAAAAAGAAGAAAAATCTTATGTTCTTAATAAAAAAAAACTTAAATTCTAATTGGTTACATTTGTGCTTAACGGGATATAAGTGTGCATGTGTAGGTGTATTTTATGATCAAGGGATTTTTAGTTATCCAGGTAGGCTTTGGAGCGAGTCGAAGATTTCTTCAAATTCATTGAGTACTCTTCGATTCGCTTCGATATTTTCATTTACTATATTCTCTACCTGTTCGGGAGTAAATAATGAATCGGAATGCGGGTTTTCTTGGGGAAACTCTAGCGCGGGGGAATATGGATCTTCCGGAGGTCTTCGAACAGGTGAATCGGAATTACGATAAAAAAAATCGGGGGAAGGTGTAGGAGGAAAATCTGTAGGAGAAAAGGTTGAATCCCGAGGAGAGGCTAAGGGTTCTGCAAAAGGATCGAAGGTAGAAGACGGTGACCCTGGTGGTTGTTTAAAATCTGGTTCTACATGAGATCCAGGAGAGTAAGAGGGGGAAGGATAACGACAGGAGGAAAAAGAGTGTGATTCGGGGGACGGATTTGAGACTGGCGGAGATGAGTCGGTCGGTTCGTCGGAAGTACTCAAATTAATTAGAGCGTTAGGCAAAACAGAAATTTTTGCTCGCTGTTTGCGTAATTTACCGCAGAGCGATAACGATGCGCCAAGCCTCCGGAGCTTCTTATTTCGGCGATTCCGACAGTTCTTAATGGCTCTTCGAGTTTTATGGTCAGGGACTCGCTTACGCACTAAAATGAATTTGAGAATTGAGGCTACGTTCTCTCTTTCTTATAAAGGGAAATAAAAATTATATTATAACTTCTTGAAAGAAGAAAAAAGAAAAGCAAAAGGAAAAAGTTTGAATTAATAAAAGGAACGGAATTCTTCGTTTCCGCTGGATGCAAAGAAAACTGCGAATTCAATCGAACGAGAGTTCGATTGTATCCAGCAGGGAATAAGGAGAGTCGCGGACCCAATCGCGAAAGCTCGATTGTATCCTACGGGAAATAAAAGAGTCGCGGACCCAATCGAAAGAGCTCGACTGTATCCTGCGGGAAATAAAGAGAGTCGTGGACCCAATCGAAAGAGCTCGATTGTATCCTACGGGAAATAAAAAGAGTCGCGGACCCAATCGAAAGAGCTCGACTGTATCCTGCGGGAAATAAAGAGAGTCGTGGACCCAATCGAAAGAGCTCGATTGTATCCTACGGGAAATAAAAGAGTCGCGGACCCAATCGAAAGAGCTCGACTGTATCCTGCGGGAAATAAAGAGAGTCGTGGACTCAATCGAAAGAGCTCGATTGTATCCTGCGGGAAATAAAGAGTCGCGGACCCAATCGAAAGAGCTCGACTGTATCCTGCGGGAAATAAAGAGAGTCGTGGACCCAATCGAAAGAGCTCGATTGTATCCTACGGGAAATAAAAAGAGTCGCGGACCCAATCGAAAGAGCTCGACTGTATCCTGCGGGAAATAAAGAGAGTCGTGGACCCAATCGAAAGAGCTCGATTGTATCCTACGGGAAATAAAAAGAGTCGCGGACCCAATCGAAAGAGCTCGACTGTATCCTGCGGGAAATAAAGAGAGTCGTGGACCCAATCGAAAGAGCTCGATTGTATCCTACGGGAAATAAAAAGAGTCGCGGACCCAATCGAAAGAGCTCGACTGTATCCTGCGGGAAATAAAGAGAGTCGTGGACTCAATCGAAAGAGCTCGATTGTATCCTACGGGAAATAAAAGAGTCGCGGACCCAATCGAAAGAGCTCGACTGTATCCTGCGGGAAATAAAGAGAGTCGTGGACCCAATCGAAAGAGCTCGATTGTATCCTACGGGAAATAAAAGAGTCGCGGACCCAATCGAAAGAGCTCGACTGTATCCTGCGGGAAATAAAGAGAGTCGTGGACCCAATCGAAAGAGCTCGATTGTATCCTACGGGAAATAAAAGAGTCGCGGACCCAATCGAAAGAGCTCGACTGTATCCTGCGGGAAATAAAGAGAGTCGTGGACTCAATCGAAAGAGCTCGATTGTATCCTACGGGAAATAAAAGAGTCGCGGACCCAATCGAAAGAGCTCGACTGTATCCTGCGGGAAATAAAGAGAGTCGTGGACCCAATCGAAAGAGCTCGATTGTATCCTACGGGAAATAAAAAGAGTCGCGGACCCAATCGAAAGAGCTCGACTGTATCCTGCGGGAAATAAAGAGAGTCGTGGACCCAATCGAAAGAGCTCGATTGTATCCTACGGGAAATAAAAGAGTCGCGGACCCAATCGAAAGAGCTCGACTGTATCCTGCGGGAAATAAAGAGAGTCGTGGACTCAATCGAAAGAGCTCGATTGTATCCTACGGGAAATAAAAGAGTCGCGGACCCAATCGAAAGAGCTCGACTGTATCCTGCGGGAAATAAAGAGAGTCGTGGACCCAATCGAAAGAGCTCGATTGTATCCTACGGGAAATAAAAGAGTCGCGGACCCAATCGAAAGAGCTCGACTGTATCCTGCGGGAAATAAAGAGAGTCGTGGACCCAATCGAAAGAGCTCGATTGTATCCTACGGGAAATAAAAAGAGTCGCGGACCCAATCGAAAGAGCTCGACTGTATCCTGCGGGAAATAAAGAGAGTCGTGGACCCAATCGAAAGAGCTCGATTGTATCCTACGGGAAATAAAAGAGTCGCGGACCCAATCGAAAGAGCTCGACTGTATCCTGCGGGAAATAAAGAGAGTCGTGGACTCAATCGAAAGAGCTCGATTGTATCCTACGGGAAATAAAAGAGTCGCGGACCCAATCGAAAGAGCTCGACTGTATCCTGCGGGAAATAAAGAGAGTCGTGGACCCAATCGAAAGAGCTCGATTGTATCCTACGGGAAATAAAAGAGTCGCGGACCCAATCGAAAGAGCTCGACTGTATCCTGCGGGAAATAAAGAGAGTCGTGGACCCAATCGAAAGAGCTCGATTGTATCCTACGGGAAATAAAAGAGTCGCGGACCCAATCGAAAGAGCTCGACTGTATCCTGCGGGAAATAAAGAGAGTCGTGGACTCAATCGAAAGAGCTCGATTGTATCCTACGGGAAATAAAAGAGTCGCGGACCCAATCGAAAGAGCTCGACTGTATCCTGCGGGAAATAAAGAGAGTCGTGGACCCAATCGAAAGAGCTCGATTGTATCCTACGGGAAATAAAAAGAGTCGCGGACCCAATCGAAAGAGCTCGACTGTATCCTGCGGGAAATAAAGAGAGTCGTGGACCCAATCGAAAGAGCTCGATTGTATCCTACGGGAAATAAAAAGAGTCGCGGACCCAATCGAAAGAGCTCGACTGTATCCTGCGGGAAATAAAGAGAGTCGTGGACCCAATCGAAAGAGCTCGATTGTATCCTACGGGAAATAAAAGAGTCGCGGACCCAATCGAAAGAGCTCGACTGTATCCTGCGGGAAATAAAGAGAGTCGTGGACTCAATCGAAAGAGCTCGATTGTATCCTACGGGAAATAAAAGAGTCGCGGACCCAATCGAAAGAGCTCGACTGTATCCTGCGGGAAATAAAGAGAGTCGTGGACCCAATCGAAAGAGCTCGATTGTATCCTACGGGAAATAAAAAGAGTCGCGGACCCAATCGAAAGAGCTCGACTGTATCCTGCGGGAAATAAAGAGAGTCGTGGACCCAATCGAAAGAGCTCGATTGTATCCTACGGGAAATAAAAAGAGTCGCGGACCCAATCGAAAGAGCTCGACTGTATCCTGCGGGAAATAAAGAGAGTCGTGGACCCAATCGAAAGAGCTCGATTGTATCCTACGGGAAATAAAAGAGTCGCGGACCCAATCGAAAGAGCTCGACTGTATCCTGCGGGAAATAAAGAGAGTCGTGGACTCAATCGAAAGAGCTCGATTGTATCCTACGGGAAATAAAAGAGTCGCGGACCCAATCGAAAGAGCTCGACTGTATCCTGCGGGAAATAAAGAGAGTCGTGGACCCAATCGAAAGAGCTCGATTGTATCCTACGGGAAATAAAAAGAGTCGCGGACCCAATCGAAAGAGCTCGACTGTATCCTGCGGGAAATAAAGAGAGTCGTGGACCCAATCGAAAGAGCTCGATTGTATCCTACGGGAAATAAAAAGAGTCGCGGACCCAATCGAAAGAGCTCGACTGTATCCTGCGGGAAATAAAGAGAGTCGTGGACTCAATCGAAAGAGCTCGATTGTATCCTACGGGAAATAAAAGAGTCGCGGACCCAATCGAAAGAGCTCGACTGTATCCTGCGGGAAATAAAGAGAGTCGTGGACCCAATCGAAAGAGCTCGATTGTATCCTACGGGAAATAAAAAGAGTCGCGGACCCAATCGAAAGAGCTCGACTGTATCCTGCGGGAAATAAAGAGAGTCGTGGACCCAATCGAAAGAGCTCGATTGTATCCTACGGGAAATAAAAAGAGTCGCGGACCCAATCGAAAGAGCTCGACTGTATCCTGCGGGAAATAAAGAGAGTCGTGGACCCAATCGAAAGAGCTCGATTGTATCCTACGGGAAATAAAAGAGTCGCGGACCCAATCGAAAGAGCTCGACTGTATCCTGCGGGAAATAAAGAGAGTCGTGGACTCAATCGAAAGAGCTCGATTGTATCCTACGGGAAATAAAAGAGTCGCGGACCCAATCGAAAGAGCTCGACTGTATCCTGCGGGAAATAAAGAGAGTCGTGGACCCAATCGAAAGAGCTCGATTGTATCCTACGGGAAATAAAAAGAGTCGCGGACCCAATCGAAAGAGCTCGACTGTATCCTGCGGGAAATAAAGAGAGTCGTGGACCCAATCGAAAGAGCTCGATTGTATCCTACGGGAAATAAAAGAGTCGCGGACCCAATCGAAAGAGCTCGACTGTATCCTGCGGGAAATAAAGAGAGTCGTGGACCCAATCGAAAGAGCTCGATTGTATCCTACGGGAAATAAAAGAGTCGCGGACCCAATCGAAAGAGCTCGACTGTATCCTGCGGGAAATAAAGAGAGTCGTGGACCCAATCGAAAGAGCTCGATTGTATCCTACGGGAAATAAAAAGAGTCGCGGACCCAATCGAAAGAGCTCGACTGTATCCTGCGGGAAATAAAAAGAGTCGCGGACCCAATCGAAAGAGCTCGACTGTATCCTGCGGGAAATAAAGAGAGTCATGGACCCAATCGAAAGAGCTCGATTGTATCCTACGGGAAATAAAAGAGTCGCGGACCCAATCGAAAGAGCTCGACTGTATCCTGCGGGAAATAAAGAGACTGAGAGTAATAGAGGGAGAAAAGGAAGGGTAGTGCAATAATACAGAATATATGAGTGTTTTGAAAAATGTAACAAATATCTTATGAGAGAGAGAAGGTAGTCTTATGAAGAGTAAAATAAAAAAAATAAAAATAATGGACGGCTGAGACTTACTGTTGGGTGAAGTTTTGAAGGTGCGAACGATTTAGTGGTTGGCGGAGCGGATTCAGCTTACAACGGCGGACGGTTGGTCGACGGTTGGCACTCGGAGTGTTCGGATCTCACAATGCCGCGTCAAATTTAAGTACGATAAATACGAATCCGAACGTCACAAACTCGGACATATAATGTCACGGAATGTGCGCCGGATCGAACTAGAGTGAATCGCGAACGAAAAATGAGCGATTGATCAGAATGAAAAAAGGTGCGGTATGTGACTGTAAATGATTGTAAGAAAGTAAGTGCTGAGTAAGTGCTCGCGAGCTCCGAAGCTCCTTCCTTTTATACCTGAATCTGCCTATGGTTCCTATGGGATTTTAATCCGCAGGTGTACCGTCTCTTATTATTGCCCACGCCCTACCTATTAATTGCGCGACAAGTGTTTCGAGTCGGTGGGGTCAATCATCCGCGTTTCAACGCTTGCTTCCGCCCAAAATCGGCACGTGTCAAGGATAGACCAACCATATTGACTCGACCGGACAATTTTAGCGTATCCGCGCGGTTAAGATAGGCCATCTTTTCGCAATTTTTCGGTTGCTTGGCTGCATCGATTTCGAAAGAAAAGAATTGTTACTCCGCAGGACGTAACAACACCATAATCATCAATAATTATATAGTTCGTTGAATTTTATTCATACTTTTAATCAGGGACCCTGACTGGACCAAAACCGAAACCACCGACGAGAGACTATTAAAGACCGTCAACCCTGAGTAAATTTTCGGGGCTATCACTGGGGCCCCAGGGGCCCGGCAGTAATTGAAGAGCGATGACGTTATCGACTATATGATTGTTAATACAAATGTTTGAGTAATACATTATTAAAATCTTGATTTTTTTATTATTCAAATACTTTATAAGCAAGTATGCATACTTATATTTAATAACATCGTGTATACTGCTTTAAAATTGTAATTCTTTTTAATCAGTTATTATCTCTGTCGATAATTAAACTTGGATGTTAACATCAAAACTACAATTTTTAATAAAAATCAAGAATTTTTGGGTTACAAATACATAAGTATATCTATGAAATTTCAGGATAACAATAATTTATAAAATTAGTACTGTATTGTCAGTTTATCATTAAAAATTTAACAGTCACACAAACTCCCGTAAGGTTAGCGGTCTTTAATAGTCTCTCGTCGGTACCGAAACTGATAACCGTTATTTTAGTTAGATCAAAACCGTAATATTTTGCAGGCTAATTGACCGTAACCGTAATCTGACCGAAAATATTTTTCCGGTTTTTTCGGGCAAATTTTGTTAAATGCTATTAAAAATCATACTGAAGATCAGGTAAAAAAGGAGGAAAACTCTTGTAATACTATTAAGCACTACTAGTGCGCAGTAGTATTTTACGTTCCAGCACGTCAACAACCGATGAAAATGTTGAAGCAGTGAAGAAAATTGTTATGGAGAATTGTCGAATCACTGGCCTAGTTTACACCGAGTATTTGATACACGTACTAACTAATAATTTTCTATTAAATTATCTTAATTTTGGCAATAAATTTAAAGAATAGTATACTAAGCTGGTACAATATAAATCGAGATAATTAAATATATGTATCATGTATACACGCATCATCGAAAGTAAGATAATTTAATAGAAAGTTACGAGTTATTACGCGTATCAAGTGCTCGGTGTAAACTAGGCCACTATTAGAGAAGTTGGTGAGGATGTCGGTATATCGATTGGCTCATGGCATGAGCCATGCAATTTTTTCGGATATTTTGGGCATGAAACGTGTGGCAGCAAAGTTTGTTCTGAAATTGCTAAATTTTGATCAAAAGAACCGTCGCATGAGCATCGCTCAAAAGCTGTTGAATGACACCGTAATTATGCCTCAGCCACCGTATTCACCGAACTTGACCCCCTGCTACTTTTTCCTGTTTCCAAAACTGAAAAGACCCATAAAAGAAAGACGTTTTGCCACAATTGAAGAGATAAAGACCGCATTGCTGGAAGAGTTCAAGGCCATACCGAAAAGCGCATATTAGAAATGTTTCGAGGATTGGAAAAAATGTTGGCACAAGTGTATTATATCTGAGAGGGATTACTTTGAAGGAGACAAAATAGATATTGATGAATAATTAAATATTTTTTGAAAAAAATAGTCACCTTTTTTTGAACAAACTTTGTATATTTAGTTCTGCAGTATTGTCTTTATTAAATTCAGGAACATAAATTGTTTATATCTCATTTGTATTAAATAAGTTATTTGTAATAGGTTGGATCACTGCCACATATAAAAACATTATTTTTTATAAAAACATAAAAATATATTTATACTTATTCCTAACAAAATTGTGATAATGATTATCAAATACTTGCATCTGTGTTAACATTTGTTTCTGGTAACGACAAAGTATAATTTTCATCATTCAAAAGAATAGAATTTTGTTTATTTTCTTTAATAATTTGATTTTTATATTTTTTCCAAACAGAAAATTTCTTCTATGGGTGGTTTCTGGTTTATACATTTATACATTTATACATTTATACGCATTTTCAAATGCTTGTAACACTTCAATAGGTATATTTCTTTTAAGATCAATTAATACTTTATTTATAGAAATCTTATTTGTAACGGTTTTAATGTCTTCAATTTGCTGCAGTTGCTTGTGTCAAATTAACACACATTTTGAATAATCCACTCTATCAGAATTAAAGGGATAAAGACTACAGACTTCAAATGAATTTTTTATTGTTTAAGGCTTTAAAGCACTCGAATAAACCTTGTGAAAAATTGAAGCAAAATTAACTTTAGTGATCATTGTTTTCGAAATTTGCATATGGTTGATTAACTTTTTTCCATTCAATTGTTAAAGGACGAAATACTCCTACATCACATAGCTGCAAGATGTGAGTTGCATTGGATAACAGAGTAATAAAATTTTTTTTTATTACAAAAATCATGTAACTCAAAATTTATGTGAGATTTATAACTATTAGTACAAGCAGTACAAGCACTGGAAAGTTAATATTCTTTTCTACAAGTTTTAGATAAAATACATTTGTAATATATTCAAAGAAAGTTGGACTAATCATCCATCCTAAATCACTTTTTCCTGCACCCATACAACACAGAAAATTGCAGCAACATTGCAGCAATGTTGCAATGTTGCAGATTGCAATGTAATATTACGGAGACATTGTAGAAACATAAATTAACAACATGCCTGCAACCTCTCATGGCATATGCCAGTAATATTCCGGAAACATTGCAATATCATAATTTTTTGATATTTATATCAATAAACAAAATAGGTCCACATATGAAGAAACCTCGATCTACAGCCCAATAAACAAACAATATTTTTTAATTGTATTTTTAATAAAAATTTTTTCATATTTAATTTAATTATTATATTATATTGATATATATTTTCTAATTTCATTCTTATTTAAACAAATAACAGAAAAGTTATTCCAAATGCTATTCTGTATTTGCAAAATTAGTAAACAAAAACTATAATTTTATATTTGTTTATATAAATACTGAGCTTTAATTATACATATTTCATTTTTTCGATAACGTGTATTGACCTGATCTACCAGTTATATACACATATCAGCATCAAGTGTTTACAGGTCATCATGAGGGGGACTCGCGCGCAGCGCACCACGGAGAGTAGACGCATTGTCGGCTTACGGTACAATTTTAGTGAATTCAGTGAAAACCATACCACAAGAAGCCTCGATTTAAATCGAGGCTTCGAGCTTAAGACACACCACACGAGATTATTGCACAGAAATGCAGAATGAGTAAACAGTAAGTAAACCAGATGGATTTATTCCTAACGTAACCTCAAAAAAGCTCGAGGTGACTCTCGACCACGTGGAGAGCAGAGAGATCGCTAAGCTGTTAAAGAAAAAAAATCTCACAACGTGCATGAAAAGTTCTAAAAAAACTAAACTAAATCCGGCGCCCAACATCTCATGCGCCAGAAGAAAATCAGAAGGTGATACCATGTCAAAACAACCGACAGAGACAACCGAGACACAAGCAGTGTTAACTAACGCACACTCGCCACAAAGAAAGCTAGAAGAAGAATTGAATAACATGAGATCTGAATACATAAGATTAAAACAAAAATTACTGCAGAACGCGGTCAACCAATCAAATAATGAAAAAACATCGCCAAACTTTGAATCTAAAAATAGATTCAGCTGCCTAGACATCGACTAGGACAACGAGCTGGAAATGAAGGACATAGACCAAGAAATGGATTCGGATACGGACACCAGCCCATCCATAATACAAAAATTAAAAAAGAAAAATCTAGAAATTACAAGGGTTACCTCGCCACAAAAAACAAAGACAAAGAAACAGTCAACAGACACCAACTCACAAATATCAGGCTCACAGTTTCCAAACTCTCAAGGAACCCAAGTTCTAAGAAGAAAACCGCCTCCAATCAATATATTCCACCAGGACCCTAAGGATACGTCAAAATTAATCGACGACACTCTAAAGATTGACAACTTCTACATAAAAAGAATTAATGAGTTCAAACACACGCTACATATTAGTGATATTGAAAATTATAATAAAGTGAAGGAACTTCTAAAAAAAGCGAAGACCAACTTCTACTCATTTACACCAAAGACTGAAAAAAATCTAACCTTCTTATTGAAGGGGCTGAATTGCACATTCGAAGAAAAGGAAGTATTAGCGGAGTTGCAAAATATGAACATCGAGGGATTGCAATTCCTGAAATTATCAAGATTCTCTACAAGAAGATCCATCCAGGAACAACGCACACTTCCTATATTTATAGTCCAGCTGACGCACAATAGCAACCCAGGGCTATTGAAACAAATACAATACATAGCACACCAGGTGGTCCACTGGGAAAGATTCAGAAGAAAAGACATCATTCAATGCATCAGATGCCAACGACTGGGACATGCGGCAGCAAACTGCAATTTGAAGTACAGATGCGTCAAGTGTAAAGAGGGGCACGACCCTGGAATGTGCAGCGTAGACAAAAATAATAAGCAGGTACCTTTTTGCATTAATTGTAATAGCGAGGGACACCCAGCGTCGTACAGAGGATGCCCTAAAATTTTAGAAATTAAGAATAAAATTTTGAATAAAGCACACAAAATAAATATAGATAGAGAAAAGAAAATTGCAAAAATTAATAAATATATTAGCCCACATATTACGTACGCTGAAGCTGCTAACCAAAACACACAGGTTCCTCAAAAAAAAAATCACATTCATTACGATACAACGACAACACAATATACACAACAGCCTAGATCATTTCCTAACGGTATCATAGACACACCTACAAACGACTTGACCAACACACAAACACTAAACCCTCTTCAACTTAGAATAGATAAAATAGAAAATAGCATAAACATAATGAATTCAAGATTAGATTCCATAATGAATCTATTTGAAGAAATTTTAAAATCAACCAAAACATAATGACTCATAACGGGCAATATAATTTCAACTTGCTAAATAATATTAACATTATATCTATCAACGTTAATTCACTAATTAGTAACTATAAAAGAATGGCGTTATTAAACCTAATAGATAAAGAAAAACCAGATATAGTTACACTAAGCGAAACGAAATTAAACTCTAGACATGTTATGTATTTTAAAGATTTTAACTGTATTCGTAACGATAGAGAAAAAGGAGGCAGAGGTGGAGGAACTGCTATTTTAATTAAAAAAGGAATTAAATTTAATATCATTAACGTAAACAGCGATGATAAGCTTATTGAAAAAAACAGTGCTGGCCATAAAATTAAACTCCAACAAAACCCTTTACATTATTTCAGTATACGCAAAAAAAGGAAAGCAATCAATCTTCATTTCAGAGCTAAAAAAATTATTTGAACAGTTAGATTTAAGAAATATAAATAAATATTATATTATTTCAGGAGATTTTAACGCAAAACACACAAATTGGGCTAACAGCATCAACGACGAGAGAGGTATAGCGCTTAGCAACTGGCTTCTGGATAAAGAAATAGAATATAAAATAAAGTTGCATCATTCCGAGACACCTTCTTTTCCCAGAAACGGCTCATTTATCGACCTGGTACTAATAGACCTCAGATTAAGAATTAATAACGGAAAACAAGACAAATTACGCACTATACAATTTGAAAGTGACCACATGGCAATGCATTTCAATACATCGTTAGATCACAGTGAAATCGAAATGGATGTCGCAGATCCTAGCGCTAATTTTAATTTTAAAAAAGCTGATTGGGAAAAATTCCAAAAAACTTTAGCAGAAAAATATAATTCTGACATCCCTAATAATAAAAATCTGAATAACGCGGAAATTGATAAGGCTCTAACTGAATTAGATAATAGTATACTAACAGCTATGGACCAATCTATCCCTAAGATCAAAAATCAAAACTCAACAGATAAATATTTGAATCCAAAGATTAAAAAACTTCAAAAAGACAAAAACTATATTCTCACACTGATACACAGATATAAAAAGAAAAATTATCCTGATATAACAATCACTTTTTTGAAGCAAGCTTTAAACGATTTGAGGCAAAAAATAAAAAAAGAAATCTCCAGCTCGATGAACAGTTTTTGGGAAAATAAAGTGAAAAGAATTACCCATTCCGACTCATCCCATATGTTTCCGGAGGTTAATAAAATCTTCAGGAGCAAAAAAACATCCATGCTACCAACAATAAAAATAGCAGCAAATAACGTTGAGCTTCTTCAAAAAGCGAATATTAAAAATAATGCAAATAACATAGACAGCTCTGGAAATATATTAATACAAGATAATATGCAGAAGCTAGACGTGCTGGGCGCACACTTTGCTCTCATAAACGAACAAAATAACAACTTAGGAAATAACAAACTTAGTTCTATAATAGAGAGAGATGCCAACATTATCAAAAAGGAAGCAATGATTGATAATCTCATGCACAACACAATCACTCAATTTAATAAAAATAATACAGCGGATACTCCTCAAATAATTAAGGACATGAATCTTTTTACCAACAAACTAAGTTTAGCAAAAAAATTTAAAAAATTAAATAACAAAAAATCTGCAGGCCACGACAAAATACCAAATATAGTACTAAAACACATTCCTTTTTCAGTTATTATCAAAATCACGATACTCTTTAACAATATGTTAAACAATATGTATTTCCCTCAAAAATGGAAAGAGGCAAAAACAATAGCCATCCTCAAAAAGGATAAAGACAGTTCCTCCCCCTCTAATTACAGACCAATCAGTCTGTTGCCAAACCTTGGCAAAGTTTACGAAATGGTTATTAATGACGCGATAATCTCAGCATGCATTGATAATAACATTATCCCAGAAAACCAGTATGGATTTCGTGCAAGACACTCCACCTTGCACGCAATCAATAAATTGGTCTCAGATGCACACTGGGCATTAAATGATGATAAATGCATGGGAGCATGCCTAATTGATCTCGAAAAAGCTTTTGATACAGTCTGGCTAGATGGACTAATCTTTAAACTTAAGATGAAAAAATTTTCCCCAAAACTAATTAAATTAATTTGGAATATGATTAGTAACAGATCCTTTTTCACATTCCATGGTAACGAAAAATCCACAAAAACATATATAATTAAGAACGGACTCCAACAGGGCACTATAAACTCGCCGATATTATTCAATATATACACTTGTGATATTCTGAGATTATTTGGTCCTCTTAATACTGAATGTTCTCTCATAGCGTATGCAGATGATTTAATAGTTTATACCTCAGGGCAGTCACCAAAAATTGTTCAAAAAAAGTTACAAGCCGCCTTAGAAAAGTTATTCGGATATTATCATGCGTGGAAACTGAAAGTAAACACCGATAAATGTGAATCCATCCTATTTAGACAATCAATTAGAAAAGCAAGATATTCTATCCCGCGACAATATAAAACCTTCAAACTCAAAGAAAATGCTAACGGAAATAAGGAAATCCAACATAACAGGCTAGTAAGATATCTGGGATTATGGCTAGATGAAAGACTACTATTTAACATTCACGTAGAAACACAATTAAATAAAGCAAAAAAAATCTTTTTCAGTCACGGAAAGTTGTTTTACTCTAAATTCTTAAACAGTAAAGTGAAATTAATCTGTTATCAAGCACTAGTAAGACCGATCATTACTTATGGCTGCCAAATCTGGTACAATATTGGCTCATCAGTAATGGAAAAAATTAGAATGTTCGAGAGAAAATGTATCCGTGTATGCCTAGGAAAATACAGATCCGCAAAATCTAACTATCAGAAATACTTAAGTAACAAAACAATATACAATTTAGCCAACATCCCACGAATAGACAACTTTATAATTAAGCTAATTAGAGACTACTTTGCCTACTCAGCAGAGATATCAGAAAACAGCTTGATATTCCCGATAGCATTTCCCGATCCCGAATACATAAAAAGAACACTAATCTCAGGCCACGTACCACCTGAGGCGTTCTTATATCTAGACACAAACGGCTTTATACAAGACAAACATAAAGTTCCTATCATATATCATGTTCCTAGAAATAAGACAAATAAAAGCTTTATGTATCAGAGCCACATCGATAGTAAAATCGATGTAGCGCTTCTAAGTGGCAATACAGCGATACCCGACAGAGATTACAAAGACAGGTCACACAAAGAGAACGAAAAATATTGGTGGCTTCTTGAATAATTTAAGACACCCCCCAAAGCAAGGAAACCAAGATCAGTGAGCGTAATATAACTAATTATAGCTTAATTAAGAGAAAAGATAAGCCCAACAATATCTTAAGTTTTTTTATTATATTGTATCATTACGATTTTTAGAAGTTCGAAAAATAAGCATAAAAATGTATTAACTTACCTACGTCTTGCCAAGCGATGATTACGGAAATCATAAGAGACTTAAGACTGATCCTACACACAGTCTTCATATCAATATATATTGCGTTTAGAATTACAATACCGTCTACTGTCTTCCCAACGATTATAAAGATCTCAGTATAGTTAACCTTCCACTAAGCTAGTTTTAAGCTCATACATATTTATTATTCATCTATAGTTACCCAATTCATGTTACTCTTGTTATAGTTTTAGATATTCTATCCCTCGTTAGTCCTTAATGATCCATAACATAAAATCAGTTGGTGTTTTTTATATATTTTTCACCTACAACCTAAGTGCGCCTTATGTAAGATATAGAACTATCCGATTATACGAACAAACGATTATTATCCAAATAAACACGGACTATGGCCGCGAGTGCTCCACGAAGCCGTACAGCCTAGGTTAAGATATTAATCTGTAAGTGAAATCTTCGTTTATTGGGATTGTATTTTTCACATTGTTCAAAATTTGCAATAAACATTTAAAAAAAAAAAAGGTCATCATGAGGGATCAATTCGCAGCGATCACGGAAGTCAAGCAACGTTCACCAGAGTCGCGACTTGGATGGGTGACCGCTTTGAAATTTCCGAAAAAGATTCGCAAAATTTTTTTTTTTGCAAAAAATGTTTTTTTAAAATGGTGCGCAAATATTGGTTTGTTCATTGGAATTATGTGGTGTAATAATATTTATGTGAATATTTTAGAAAAATGGGATGTTTCAATGCAATATTTCAAAAAGCGGACATCTTAATGTTGCTGCAATCTTCCAACAATGTTGCAGCAATGTTTCGCAATCAAAATGCAATATTACAATGTTTCAATGAAATCATTCTGCAATGTTTCTGGAATCTCTCTGTGCTGTATGGGCAGTTACTCCATCCGGTAGAGATTCCATAACATCACGTGAAAATCTTTTGTAGGCATATATTATTAAAAAATTAATAGATTCTCCAGTGGCAGAAACTGTACACACTTTTGCATTGTTTTTCTTGGCTAATATATATTGATTCTTTTCTCTTTTCTTTGCAAGAATTTTTAGGACATAATGACATTCCTGATTCATCTATGTTACAAATTCTCGAAGAATTTTCTAAAATATTATGTGCATCTTCTTCAATCAAATACGGCCTTAAACAAGCAAACTATTCACGTATGCCTTCTTTTGTAACAGATGCTCTGGCGTTTGATAATACTTCAGTATTCCTTAAACTAATTTCAAGATGTCTTTTCAAAAATAAATTTATCCATTTTTTACCAGGTCTATTGTTTATAAATAGATTTTCTCGTTTACTTTTTTCTAAAACAGATTTTACTGCATTTTGTACCTCACTTGTATGCATTGGGAATCCTAACTTTGCTTTGTGAATAATCCATGTTTTAATTCGTTTTTTTACTTTTGGGTAAAGAATAGGCAAAAGCCCTATTTTTCGTTCAATAGGGCTTTTTTAGGTATTTTATCGTGTAACTTATGAAAAAGGGTACCTTTTGGTATTTTATACAGCTGCAATGCTTTATTTATGCTTATTTCATCAATACGTACACTTTTAATAGCATTTTGCAATGCTTCTTGTGAATAAGTAAACCTACAATATTTTTTCTTTTAATTTTTTTTCTGATTATTTGACATCGTATTCAAGAATCTATAAAGAATGATGAAAAAAGGAAGTTAACATCACTCTCACTTTGTTTATATTTATAATAAATCTTTCGTTTTAACCATATACTTAATAATAGCTTTATAATCACAATAATTAAATTTTTAAAGTATACCAATATATAATAACAATTAAAAAGACTAATATTTACCTCTATGTATATAAATATACAAAATAACTTCTAATTTATTGATATCTGTTTGGCACTTGACATAACTGATCGTTCACTGGTACAACCGTTTCGCGTTTGGTTTGCTAGTTAATGACTGATATAGTGTTTATTGGTACAAATAAAAAAAGAATACACCAATATTTGACCTACAAAAAATATAAATAAAAACAAATAAAAAACAATAATAAATAGACAAGAAATACAATTTTAGTATTATGCTATCCTAAAACAATCGATTTTAATTTCTTTGATAATAAATATTAAATATAAAAATGTTTTCCTGTACATTCAACTTTGCTTATAATAAATTTCTGTTATAGATACATTCTTAAAGTAAGATACATATTTTCCAGTATTACTTAATATTATTACATGTTTAAATAAAAAATGATGTTTTAATCAAATCTGAATAAAAATTAGATTAAAAAAAAATATCAATTAATCTACAATTTATTATTCTGAAAATTTATTATTTTAACATATTTCTTAAATAGTTATTTATTGGTGACTATGTTTAGCGACTGATGCAGTGATTCTATATGACTATCGTATATTTGTTTTAGAAGTCGAATAATTATTGATCGAGATTGTATTTTCATGACTCACCCATTTGAACTGATGACAACTAATGAAGCCTTAGATAAATTTTTGTCCATTAATTGAAAATGAATTTCTCCTGTCGAAGTATACACTCAAACGTTTATCGTTCAACAACAACATGTGCACACAGTTTCAAGTAAGAATATATGTACTAACTACTCGGATTATCACATCTTACTTTAACGCCACATAGAAAGTCAAGCGGAATGTATAAATCATGAATAAATACATGTATACGAATATGGAAATAGTATATATAAGACAACGAAAGTCGTGTTAAGTAAAATTATAAATAAATGAGAAATAATTAGAAATAAAAGACGTAGAACTAAATAGGCGGCAAGTTAACTATTACAATTACAATGTCACAAATTGTCATGTTAAATAAAAATATAAATAAATAAATATAAATAAAAATGATCAGCGGCGAGACAACTATTACATTTAAAGCTTGTCACAATTTGTTGTGTTAGGTAAAAATATAATATAAATAAATCAATATAAATAAGAATAAATTAACAGTGAGTCGTCTATTCTCAGCAAACACAGTTGCATAACAGCAATGTTAATAGAATAAAATCGGAAGTAACACGCAATATAACATGCGCGTTACATGTAATGTCCATGTTAGTTGTAATTTCCCACTCATGAGAAAAATAACAATTACATAACAGTTGTATCATATTTGTTATACAGGAGTGATATTAATAATTCAGTTTTATAACAGTTATATTATTAAAATAAAATGTTTGTTATATAAACCTAATAAATGGCAGTTATATGACTGTTATAAGTTGTGATGTAATATCAAGAATTCAATTTTACATAACTATAATATTGCTAGAATGTAAAAATTTGTTATATACCCTTACAAAAAAAAACTACAAGAATGCGAAAAAATTATTGATATACTATATAAAAACTACAGTTTTTCAACAGTATTCTAGTAATTTTTTCGTATTTTTGTAGTTTTTTTCCGTAAGGGTAACATGATACACACAAGTTATATAACTATTATTTTCTGTGTTTGCTGGGTTACAATGAAAATTAGTCACAATTTATTATCGTATATCGTTTCGGATTATTTCTATTACAATTTATTCAATAACGAGAGATAAGCATGATGCAAACATTTAATGTCTGTTTGTAAATTAAGACTGTTATCTTGTAATTGAATATGTAGCATTTCAAATATCAACCGCCTGTCCAAGTAATATTCATTATCTAAAATTTTGGTGTTTTCCCAATCAAAATCATGATTATAATTAATTCTGTGTTCTGTAATGACAGAGTAATTATACGTATTCCAATTAATATGGTTATAATGTTCAATAATTCTTGTTTCCAATTTCCTACTAGTTTGGCCTACGTATGATGCATCGCAATCTTTACACAGAATTTTATAAACAACATTCTTTTTTAAGTTATTTGGGGAAACATCTTTCTGTACTTTGACAACCTTGCTTAATTTATTAAGACTAAAGAATGCCAATTTTATATTTAAATTGTTTGTGATAGTCTTAAATTTTTCTGAGATTGTGGGAATATATGGTAACAAAAACCACTGAGTCTTTTCATTTGTTGTCGATATCACTAACTGTTGTTTAAATGTGTTTTTGTAAAGGATTTTAAGCGGCTATTAATTGTCTCAAAAATAAATTCAGCAGGGTAGTCATTGGTTAAAAGAATATCTACAATAAACTCAATGTTCTTTCTATGGAATTTTGGGTCAGATAATAAAAATGCTCTAACAATCATTTCCATGACGGTTCCTTTTTTTTGTGACAAGGGTTTAGCCGATAAAAAATTCAAATATTTGCCTGAAAACGTAGACTTATGATACCAGTCAATAGTTAAAAAATGGTCATCCTTAATAATTATGATATCCGAAATGTTTATCTTGTCACCCTCTATTTCTACTGTGAACTGCATTCTCGGATGGAAAGAGTTAAAAGTCATTAAAATAGAATCAATTGAAATCGTTTGGGACAGCCATCATTATATCATCCACGTATCTAAAATAAATTATTTTATTATTTTAAATTTCAAATTCTTTAATTACCCTATTAAAAATCGGAAGAATTTAATTTATGTAATGCAAGCAAATTTTAAGCAGATACATTACAAACAATTATGTACTTAATGTAAAATTATTGCCGTCAAAAGTGCATTAAATTTTATGTACATAATTTTCAATTACAGATACAATAATTTTAATATGTCATTTAAAAACATTTTGAAAACGTGACGGTAGAATTCACTCGACGTCGGTACTGCAGATTGTTGCAGATTTTTCTTCGACGACTTGAGGTAAAGATAGGGGGAATAGGCTAGCACTCTTTGTCAAACGCACTTATCTGTCATTGTTATTTTGACTTTAACACCTTTAATGCAAGATCTTCGAACTACCGTCTTAAAGGCGATACTGGACCGGTCCTTATAGCCATGCATATTTTTGGACAACCATTTTTCTTAGTTAGCTTTACAAATAACAAAATCCTTTTCCACAATTAAAGTAGTAACAAAAATATATACCGGAAACTATAATTTAGTACGAAAAACGAAACTAAATTAAAAAATTATAGTTTAATTATACAGCTATATAAAAAAGTGTCATGCGCGATAGATTAGACCTATGTTTCTCTATGTATTTTGACGCTCTAAAACCGAATATGATCTCAGAATTGCGCCATCAGGTCAAGATTTCTTTTTATCTTCAAAAATAGTGTAATTTAAAGGAATTTTCGCCATTTTTTGAGGAGCGTTACCAATCCACGTGAGTGTTTGTCCAAACACTCACCAAACAGCAAAAATAAGGCATAAAGCGCCGATAATATTTTCTAATAGCGTTTTCGATTGGGTTGCACTGGCTGCACTCAGTGTCAGGCGCGTGTCTGATTGGTGGGTGACACTCTTTTGGACACAGCACGATTGGACACCAATCATCTTGACTTATCTAACCAAACCAACGGAAAAACTCTAGGTATCGGCCGCTGTGAGTGGTGGTGTCCAATCGTGCGGTGTCCAATCGTGCGCACCCCTGATTGGTAGTGCCAATGCGCACTTGGCTAGGGTCACATGTTCGTTTGAACGCATGACACTCGCATAGTGCGCACTGAATGCGCACTAAGTGGCACGACGGTGGCGACGGTGCCAGTTTAGTGCACTGGATGCATGCAAACATCAGTGCATTATTTTGAACGATAACGAAGTTTTAAATTCGACAAAATGAGCAATTCGGATTTGGCTCTCTTTAATATTTTTGGATCTTCTTTTAGTTCAAGTGAAGAAAAAATGATTACAACTCTCCAAACTAGAAAAATAATTCTAAAAACTAAATTATGTAGCGTGTGTGAAAAAAAATGGATGATGACACCATCAGTGTTATATCTTTTCATATCTCGAGATCGGATATATAAACCCGGCGATACCGAACATCACGGGTTCTTCTTTCCAAACCGTTTGTCCGCTAAGAAGTCTCCGATCTCGAACAAAGTCAAGGCTTCTGCCTTAAAGATATCAAGATGTTAAAATTCATAGGAGTACATAGGTTTAATTTTTCGGACATGCCACTTGTTAATTTTACCTTCAAAAAATGGCAAAAATTCCTTCAAATTACATTATTTTTGAAGGTAAAAAAATTCTGAGCTGATGGCGCAATTCTGAGGTCATATTCGGTTTCAGAGCGTCAAAATACATAGGGATACATAGGTCTAATTTCTCGCGCATGACACTTTTTGTGTGGCTGTGTCGGCTTCTGTAGCCAACTCGTGAAAACATGTGCTTCATATAAAAGTTTTAGACATTGAGTGTACGAAATAAGTAGCTAGCGGGATGTGAATTTAATGAAAAAACAATTCGGCGCTCGCAGAATGATCTTAGAAGCTTTAGTATAAGAGATATAAATGTTTGAAAATTGTTTATATAATTTTTACCTGTATTGGTGCGAAGAACAGAAATTGTGTTCATGGCAATTTAAAGATCTTGCATTAAAGGCGCTGAAGTCAAAAGAATAATGACAGATGAGTGCGATTGCCAAAGAGCGCTAGCCTATTCCCCTTACTCTTCATCTGAAGCGCGACCCTTAGTCCGTCAAAGAAAAATCTGCAACAGCAGTACCGCCGTCAAGTGAGTTTCACTGTCAGTCCATCATCCTTCAGTGTAGAGAAAAAGTGCAAATTACTTAAGTATTAATATCTTAAAACTTACTTCTTGAAATAAAAATTTACAAATAACTGTTATTTAAATTTTTTTAAATTTTCTTGTTATAATATTTTAAATGTTGCATTTCCTATTATCTTGTATTAACATAGATTTTACATACAATTGAGGTTAATGTATATCATTATACGTGTCAAGTATATTGGATTTCACATCGGATATCATACGATTTTGAATATGCAAAAGCATTACGCAAGCAGATAACAATGTAGATTAAATCAATATACTTTTGCATATTGGACGTACTGACACATGATTTATACAGAAAAAGACACATATGATTTAAACATATGATTAAAACACATTACAAAACATATGATTAAATATTTTAAAAACAACGTCTCAAAGAATTGTTCAAAATAAATTTGTATTTATTGTAAGTCTGAAGGACAAATAAAAAGACGGTAAAATAAGTATTCGAAAAAAATCAGTTGTCATATGAAAGTTTCCATATTTTTTAAATAAAATTATATGAATTTTTTTACATGACATAATGCCTCTAATTATTCTGCGTATAAAAGTATTTAATATACAAGGTAGGGAAAAAGTACAGGAATAGCAAAATATCTTAAAAACTAAGCATTTTAGAAAAAAGTGTTTCAGATAAAAGTTGTAGAGTTTCAAAAAATCTATTTATTAATATTATTAGTTTGACCTTGGATGGCGTTGCCAAGGTCAGATCGAAATCATATTAACTTTTTAAAATGGAACACTCTATTTTTGATTCCAGAATCTAATAGCTGGTGTCAAGACCTTTCCAAAACCATTCAAGAAAGTTTATTTTTGTTAAGTATTTTCCGAATTGTGAGGTTTGAAACTATAGTGTACTGTAACTTTCAAACGTCATAACTCGGAAAGTACTTAATGAAAAATAACTTCTGATTGAAATTTATAGGGTTACAATGGTATCACAATCTACATATAACTTCAAAAACGCTCATTTTGCCATCTCTGGGGGGTGAGGGAAGGGGGAAGAGCAAAAAAATCTTAAATGCAATGTGGAATCATGTGAGGGTTTGTTTGAAAGGATTTTTTGAGAGCTGTCTCATACTTGCAATGCGTATTAAGAGTAGTTGTCGCGGTTCGTCTAACTCAAGGAGTAGCATCCACCTTTGATGATTCGTGCTCGCTTCCCATACAGCACAGAAAATTCTAGCAACGTTGCAATGTTGCAGATTGCAATGCAATATTACGGAGACATTGCAGAAACATAAATTAACAATATGCCTGCAACATCGCATAGCATATGCCAGTAATATTCCGGAAACATTGCAATATCATAACTTTTTAATAAAGTAGTGGCAATAAAAAGCCAAAGCAGAATATTCGCGTATAATAATATATTAATTTAACTCATCCATAATTATTCATCCGCATTTAGCAAACTATTGTCGGGCGACGTTACTAAATTTTCCGCTGAATCTCTACATTCCCTAAGAGTACAACCGTCCATATATCGACTGTGAGTCGACTCATCCAAGTCAGGCTTTTAAAGCTGATTGCAAATCGACTTTGTATAGACGTTTGCAGACATCCTTCAAATGTTGATTCTAAGAAAAAGGCATGCGGTCCCGTGGTGCTGTGTGCGTCATAGTATTGTTAAGAAACATAAATATTTATATCAATAGATGAAATAGGTTCATATATGAAGAAACCTCGATCTACAGCCTAATAAACAAACAATATTTTTTAATTGTTTTCTTAATAAAAATTTTTTTATATTTAATTTAATTATTGTATTATATTGATATATATTTTCTAATTGGATCTTATTTAAACAAATAACAGAAAAGTTATTCCAGATGCTATTCTGCATTTGCAAAATTAGTAAAAAAAACTATAATTTTATATTTATTTATATAAATATTGTGCTTTAATTATACATATTTCATTTTTTCGATAACGTATATTGACCTGAACTACCAGTTACATACACATATCAGCATAAAGTGTACACAGGACATCATGAGGAATCAGTTCGCAGCGATCACGGAGGTCAAGCAACATTCACCAGAGTCGCGACTTGGATGGGTGATCGCTTGGAAATTTCCGAAAAAATATTCCCGAGATTTTTTTTTGCAAAAAATGTTTTTAAAATGTTACACAAATATTGTTTTGTTTATTGAAATTATGTGATGTAATAATATTTATGTAAATATTTTGGAAAAATGGGATGTTTCAATGCAATATTTCAAAAAGCGGACATCTTAATGTTACTGCAATCTTCCAGCAATGTTGCAGCAGTGTTTTGCAATCAAAATGCAATATTACAATATTTCAATGAAATCATTCTGCAATGTTCCTGCAATCTCTCTGTGCTGTATGGATTAATTGGTCAACCGATAAATCAAAGCATAAAATACTTTTTTCTAAAATGCTTAGTTTTCGAAATATTTTGCTGTTTCGATACTTTTCTCCCACCTTGTATGTGTGTGTGTGTGTGTGTGTGTGTATGTATGTATGTATATATATGTACCCACATAGAACAAAAACTTCTATTGGACGTCTACCGTGGAGGTTTGGACCTTCCAGTGGCCGTCCCATGGACATCCAATGGACGGCCACTAGATATCCACACTTTCGTATGGCGCACGTTCATTGGACGTCCCTTAGACATCAATGAAAGTCTATTAGACGTTACGTGGATCATTAACCCTTAAACACATAAGTGGGTCTGGGAGACCTTCCCAAAAAGATTTTACTTTAATGCTATTTTATTTTAGTTAAACAATGAAGTTGGTTGATCATAGTAGTTGATAGAGAAGACTTCAAACTTTTTTTCCACCTAGCCCTAATCTTTTTTCTCATTTCGTCTTCACACAGTAAGCAATCGAAAATCTAGGGGAATTTTCAATATGTGTTTAAGGGTTAATAAAAGGTTCATGGAGGGACGGGATCGCGCACGGTGTGATAGCCAACCAACCAATCATTTTGACTTATCTAACCCAACCAACAGAAAAACTCCTGGCATCGGCCGCTGTGAGTGGTGGTGTGCTATCGATCTCGTGTGCTATTGGGATCCGCCCTTCATGGAGACTTAGGGTAATTTTACATGAAGCGCGGAAACGCGGAAACGCGGAAATAACTAAATTCCGCGTTTCCGCGTTCCGTCGTTTCTTTCCGCGTGTTTGAGCGGAAAAGCGGAATCCAACGGAATCACACTGGTGTGTGCCGATGTACACGTGTAAAATAATTCAAGTTTGTAATGGACGGCCCTGTAAATATAATTTAAATAATTATTAATACTCAATAAACATAAAAGTGCTATTATTTTGATAGAAAAATTTTTGTAATTTCTCACCTCTTTCGACATAGATATAATTAACACGTAAAATCTAAACTAAAATCTTAGATTTTGTATACGGATTAAATACGTAAATTTTTGTAAAAAAAATTGTGCTGATATTAATTATACAAATACACGTCAATTTACATAAACAAAGTTCAATTATACATTTGACATAAGTTTTTGACCTCCAAGTTGACCATCTTTAGTAAACATAATAAATATTATAATAAAGTTGAACAGCACAAATGTTTAAAATTATATCTATTAACGATTGATACTCAATCTCTGAATTAATAAAATAATTGTAAATATTTTTGTTCACAGGCAACGAAATGTGGCTACTGCGGTTTCAATCGCATTTCCACAAGTAAATTGTCGCTATCATCTTGCAGAAGTCTTCTTCTCTCAGTAAAAATAGGCCGTATCCATATACTACGGTTTTTTCTGGTTTTTTTACAATTTTTTGTAACGCAAGTACAAATAAAACATTGGAATAACTTTTTTCTTAGTTATCTCTGCATATTTTAATTATTGGTTTATCCCTTGCTTGCATGAGATACTTCATAATAATCATCAACATGATGTTTGGATCCATATTATATACACTATTAAAACATTAAAATAATTGGAGTATGTAGAAATATACTTTCTTCTTCAATCGACTCCGGATAAAATACTACAGCTGTTGGAGCCGCATTGACAACGGATTTTTGTGTTTGTTCCGCGAATTTTTCCTCCTTGTATTACATGGAGCACGATTTGCGCGGAAAAGCGGAACGGAATGGTGAAAACTAGACATTTGTATTCGTTTCTTAAAATAATATTCACTTAATTTATTACAATTTTTAATAATATACTTATCTTTTTAGCTTATTTATTGAATACAATCATTTAAATTAATTAACACCGTTAAAAATTAATAATTTATAATTCCCCGTTCCGCTTTTTCGCTCGAAATATGCTTCATGTAATACAAGGCATCCAAAATAGACGGAACAGAACGCGCGGAAATGCGGAAATCTTAGTAAGTCTAGTTATTTTTGTCTTCCGCGTTTCCGCGCTTCATGTAAAATCACCCTTAGTGGATGACAAATTGATGTCACGTGGATCATTCGTAGAGAAACATATATCCCAGCAAACACACTAATATAACATATACATCTTATATACATAACAGTAAGTTATTCATTAGGTAACGAGTTATGTAGCAAGTAACATACATGTATTTTACATGTACTATTAAATGTTAGCAACAAAATTACGTCTCTGATCTATTTCAGATATGTAGCAGAACACTTTAAATGTTATATCTATGATATATGCCAATACTGTGATGTAACATATATTTGTCTTTAAAACATATATGTTACATCAATGGAAAATTTTGGTTCTTTTTGCTGTTCTTTTATTCGGTGTTTGTAGAATGCAAATTATATTCCGATATATACTGCTGATACACTGAGAGAAGTGAATGGTTGTAATTACCATAATTCAATTTTATATTTTTTATGTTTATATGGTTAAAATATTGGAAATTTAAAAACATTAGGTTTAATCATTATTAAATCAAAACATCTTTCACTTGATTTCATTTTCAAGGAGACTGCGCTTTATGCATAATGCACATGACGTAATCTACCTGACTTCTATAATGGAAGTAAAATTTTATGGAGCTATGGAGGTTTTATAGATTTCTAATGGACGTCCATCTGATTTCCATGATGGAAATAAAATCTCAGAGCTGTGGAAACAAACTCTGGAGCTACCCACACAACACAGAATGTCTTCAGAATATCGCTAGAATATTACATTTAAAATTTGAAATATTTTGATAAATATTTCAGAGACATTTTGTCGACGTCATCAGAATGTCTCATATCCGCACTTGATAATATTCTGGAGATATTATGTAATATTCTGGAAATATATGCACAGAATGTCTTCAGAATGTCGTTAGAATATTACATTTAAAATTTAAATTGGTGATTATCTCAGAGATATTCTGACGATGTCAGCAAAATGTCTTATGTCTGCCGCAAATTTACTTTAGAACACTATAAAAAAAATGTTTATAGTTCTGAATGTGTTTTTTGAAACAGGCATTACATATATGGAATGGGGTTTTACTTTATACCGACTTTCATAATTTTTAATAAGGTAATAAACACACGTATGGTAGTAACATGATGGCAACTGTTGCCATCGGTTTGCTATCCGCGTTTAACAACATATTGACGGCATGTTGTAAAAATGTGAAATTTTATATGGAACATCATTCCGCACACATGTCACATTTGAAAAAAATGAGAGCGAGTATTCGTATCAAGGTTATAACAAGCAGCTCCTAATTAAGATTCTCACTGAAGTTTGAGCTGGTGAGTCGGTCGCGGTGGCGCCTAGATATAACGCCTGTGGCCGCATTCGACTCACGAGATCTTCCACGGCGTGGCGCATGAAACATTCGGAAAGATTTGAAACAAAACGTCTCCAGAATATTTAGAGAATATTGCGAATGTAATATTTAAAATAGAATGTCTCTAAAATATTTAATTCGCAACATTCTAAAACATTTCAAATAAAATGTTGCCAGATTATTTTATATAAAACAATTGGAAAGATTTAAAGCGAAATGTCTCCAAAATATTAAAAAAATATTGCAAATATAATATTTAAAGTAGAGTGTCTCTAAAATATTTTATTTGCAACATTCTGAAACATTTTGAATAGAATATTTTATATGAAACGTTTGGAAAAATTTAAAGTGAAATGTCTTCAGAATATTAAGAGAATATTGCAAATGTAATATTTAAAGTAGAATGTTCCTAAAATATTTCAAATAAAATATCCTATTTGTAATATTTTTATAAGTTTACAGAAATATTTCAAATGAGATATTCTGTAAAAAGCATTTGAAATATTTTTGCAATATTCTGATGATGTTCCGTGCTGTATGGGTATGGATGTCTAATGAAAATGTCTGACTTTCATGATAAAAGTAAAATCTCATGGAGCTATGGAGATTAAGTGGATGTTTAATGGAAATCTATCTGACTTTCATGATGGAAGTAAAATTCCATGAAGCTATGGAGATTAGATGGATGTTTAATGGAAATCTATCTGACTTTCATGATAAAAGTAAAATTCCATAGAGTTATGGAGGTTTCATGGACTTCTAATGGACGACCATCTGACTTCCATGATGGAAATAAAATCCCATGTAGCTATGGAAGTTTCATGGACTTTTAATAGAGGTCTGTCTGCCTTCCATGATAGAAGTAAAATTCCATGGAGCTATGGAAGTTTTATGGTTTCTAATGGACGTCCACAATGGAAATAAAGTCCCATGGAGCTATGGAGGTCGAATGTATGTTCAATGGAAATCTGTCTGACTTTTATGGTGAAAGTAAAATCTCATGGAGCTATGCAGATTAAATGGATGTCTAATGGAGATTTATCTGACTTTCATGATGGAAGTAAACTTCCATGGAGCTAAGGAGATTAGTTGGATGTTTAATGGAGATTTAGCTGACTTCCATGATGGAAGTAAAATCCCATGGAGCTATGAAGGTTTAATGGACTTTTAATGAACGTCCATCTGCCTTCCACCGTGGAGATGGAACTATGGAAGGGCGATGGACATCCACTGGAGGTCAATTTTTATGTGGGTATGTACATATGTGTACACATATATAATTACAATAATTTATCTTTTTTCCAATAGTAGATATACATGTTACATATATTTTTATATAGTAAAAGCATTTTTTTTATTTTTTTTAAATTACCCTACCGTAAATTTGGTATGTGAATCATATATCAATAGTATACGAACGATATATGAATCATATCTGATCGATAAGAATTATATGTGAATCCTATATAAATCGTATGCGATCACATGCTAATCGCATGATTAGACATATGTTGGTATACGAATTACACCGTCGGACATTTGTTTCGGAATCACATGTGACATGTTTGACGTATGTTCCGAATCATATAAGATTGCGCATAAGGTACATACAATTTTTATATGACTCGTATGCGACCACATGGCAATCGCATTATTAGACATACGATCGTTATGCGATCACATACAAATTACATATCATGGGCGGAAATTATATTGAATCACGTGTTTAACATGCGGATTTATCGTATAAGAATCATATATGATTCTATACAATAGCACATCTATCATATACGATATACATCTCATACGAAATACATGAATATTTTGCCAAGCGTAACTCTAATTAAATCATTGAAGTCGTCATTGAAAAAGTCTTCTGAAATCGAGTTTTTTCTCGCATAACAACAATAAATGTTAACTCAATTTATAAATTATTTTACATTTGTTTATTTATTTGCAATAATTATAATTATATACATTCTAAATAAATAATTATTTTATTTTGGCTGTTACACATTGGATAATATACATATATTGTCGATGTATTTAAAATCAGTTTATTTTTTGTAATCTATGCAGTATTTGAATCTTTGTACAGATTATTAATGATATTAATAATGAAAAATATATAATTATATATATACTTTTAGACGAAATAGGTTCATAAATAAAGAAAACTTGATTTATATCGTAATGAGCAGACAATTGTTAAATGTTTTTTAATAAAAATTTTTTTATATTTAATTTAATTATTGTATTATATTAACACATATTTTTTAAAGTAGTAGATAGATATTTTGACCGTTACTGTATCAATACAAATTGAACAAGAATGCCTTCAACGGTTGCAGCTAAATCTTCGTGCTTGTATTGTTTGTGTAATTTTTATATACTTTACTTAAATCTTGTTCAATTTAGAACTGTGTTATGACTAAAAATTAACTCGGCACGCCGTTCATTGAATTTGAGTATTTTGTATATATTTTTTAGTTGCATTCTTATTTAAACAAATAACAAAAGTTATTTTAGATGCTATTTCGCATTTGTGAAAATAGTAAAAAAACTATTTTATTAACTAATAAAATTAATAATAATTTTATATATTGTATGATAAATATAAATATTATGCTTTAATTATACATATTTCATTTTTTTGATAACGTATATTGCTCTGATTTATCAGTTATATACACATAAAGTGTTCACAGGTCATCGTGAAGGATCAGTTTGCAGCGATCTTGGAAGTCGAGCAACGTTCACCGGAGTCGCGACTTGGATGGGTGACCGCTCAGGAATTTCCGAAAAAAATTCCTAAGAATGGATTTTTTTGCAAAAATTGTTTTTTAAAATATTATAAAAATATTGTGTTGCTCATTGGGATTATGTAGTGTAATATAACATATTTATGTAAATATTTCAAAGAAATTTTGCGCTGTTTTTTGTATGCGATAGATATATGAATCGTATATTATGCACATACGATCGCATCCCAAAAACACATGTGACAATATCATATACGACCGTATATGATTTCATCACATACGACTTTTACGGTAGGGTAGGTTCAAATAATTATGTACTTAAAACTACTTACTGTAATTTCATTCATTTCTGTTCATTTGTTGTGTTTTTGTTTATAGTTTTTGTATAATCTGTACTTATTGGTCTTTATCTTTGTTTTTCTATGATTAACACTTTTGAAGGGATAGAACATTTTTTAGCCCTTTTAATTGTTTAGCAGGCACATTATTTGAATGTGGTTTCATCCATTGCATTTCAAAGCAATTAACTTCAAAATGAAACTCGCATATGTTTGCTACAAATTTTATTTTATGATATATTTATTAATATAAAAAAATATTTTATATGATAATTTTTAATATATTTTTCATAATATTAGGCCTTGCATATGATGAAAGAATATTAGACATTAAAAATTAGATTAAAGGAACACTACAGATAATTAATGAGTTATGTTGTGTCATCAATAGCGCACAATATTTTGAAAATATTTTTTTTATATTTATTTAATATTAATTATTTATTGTACAATTCATTATAACAATAATATTTATTTATTAAATATTTATTTCATATTAATTATTTATTTAAAATAATAATTTGGAGAAAATATTAATTTAACATTTATTTAACGTTTATTTAATATTTACTTTTTATTAATTACTTATTTAAAACAATAATTTAAAAAAAATTTATTAAACATTAATTTAATATTTATTTTATTTTACTTTTTTTTTAATAAACGTTTTTAAACGTTTATTTAATATTGTTTAAGTATTTATTTTTCATGAATTATTTAATTGAAAAAATGATTTTAGTAAGTATTTTTTAAATATTTATTTAATTAACTTTTTACTTATTTTTTTATCTATGTAAAATTATGTTTATTTATTGTTTATTTAACATTTAACTTATTTATTTTTTAATTGTTATTGACATTAAAATTTGTTTAAAATATGTTTCAATAATATCTATGAAAATCAGTAAAAAATTAACTTAATTATATATAATTATAATAGTTTAATTTTTTATATTTTATTTTTTCGATAACATATATTGATCTGATCTATCGGTGATGTACATGTATTAATACAAAGTGTTTACAGATCATCAGGATGGATCAGTTTGCAACAGTCGCCGAGGTCAAGCATCGTTTACCGCGGTTATGACTTGGATGGGTGACAACGTTGAAATTTCCGAAAAAAATTGAAAAGAAAAAATCTCAATATTAAACAAAAATTTTTTTAATGTAAAAAGGGATATATTTCCATTCATTTTAATTTCCATTTGTTTTCGAAAAAATGTTTTATTACAAAAAATGTTTTTAAAATGTTTTTTTAAAATATTGTGTTGCTCACTTATGCTGCGTTAAAAAAAACGTTTTTTAACGTTTAACAAACATTTTCTTTAAATGTTTAAGAAACGTTTCTATAATATTTAAAAAACATTTTTTTTACATTAAAATAAACATTTTTTAAAACCCATTATTTTTAACGTTTATATAAATGTTTTTAAAAATCTTTTCTAAATGATTAATAAAAATTTTTTAAAAACATTAAATTGCTGATTGGGTCTGTGACATATTTATTTATTTATTAATTCATAAATTATACTTAACCGAATCAACTTTTGTATTTATTTCATTTCTTTGGCAAGCTTCAAGCCATTGCTTACAAAAGTCAGATTTTTTGGGGAATCTAAAAAATTTTATTTATTTGTTTTTTTATATATACCGTCTGTGCGACTTATAATTCTCGACGTAACACGTCGACACAATGAAAACTCTCTGTGGCAACTTAAAAAAAAAAATTCAAAATTCAAAATTGTAATCCTAACTTATGGAACTGGACTTAGCAACGGCTGTTAGTAGCAATATTGCTTTTTAACATTTGTGACTAATTCTGATTGCTTAATTCTATTCCATACATCAGAATTTCATGTATCAGAATTTGTGCACACCGCAAACGCTGAAAAACTGCTATGAGAATTAATAAACATTTACCGCTAATTACTTACTTAGTTTTTATAGTAATTAAGCGATAATGAATGGAATATTTAAAGTAAGGCTAAAATATTCTGTATGTACATTTCAAGCAAAAATGTTTATTAATTCAGAAGATAATTGACAGCTGTGATACATTATTAATCAAAATATCAAGAATTTATGCGCCCTGTTACGGATTCCCCCTGCTCTGGTATATAACCTCTCCAAATTCGTCGGTCTCGGTCATTATGTGCGAGTTATTCGTGGTTAATTATTCACAGAGTCATTCGCACTTAAAGTTTTGTTTTGTTTAACAATTTTGTTTGATACTTCAAACGCATGCTTAAAATTTGATTTTAATTGTAAATTTTCTTTTTTATTTTTCGGCAAAAGTGAATTGGGTAAGTAAAATTAAACATCGCCCAAGGAGAGTGATATCACGCCAGAGCGAGAAGGTTTGCTTGAATAAGTGGATACTGGGTTGCATCATTGAAAAAAAAGAGTATTTAGAAGTAACGTGCTAGTAATTGCGCATCAACTTCTGCAAGAAAATTAATTTATTACTTTTCGTGTTACAAGTTTAGTTTGTCGGTCTTAATAATTCAATAATAATTAACGTAGTGTAATTCTCCATCTTCCGCGATTTGCCTTGTTGCGTTGTAGCCATCCGAGTTCTCTGCGCATCCAAATAAGAAAACATGAATTAATTATATTTAATTAATTGTTACCGTTAACAAAAGTGGTGCTTTGTTTTTTCTTGCAGCCTCTTCCGATCACTTGAACCTTATGCGACTTTAACTAATTGGTCCGAATTCATAAATGTTTCTCAAATCTGTCTTTGTCTTGCTTGCTATGTTACCATGCACGAGACAAAAACAGATTTCAGATCTGAGATCGGAGAAACGTCTATGAATTCGGACCTAAAATTTTGCGTTTTGCGATCGTGAGTTTGTTTCCTTGCCCGCGTATTTCTTTTTTTTTTTGAGGAACGAGAGCTTATGCTTTCCGTGTTATTTTTCGTCTTATTTGCATTTCGGAGTAGGAAAGTATGGACATAATTCCTGTAATTATTTCCTGTGGCGGGTTTTGAGAGCTTTCTATAACGATGATCTTCTGTTAATTGTTTTCATTTCTTCCGATCATTCATTGTTGCTAGTTTTCTTCTTTTATTTGTTTTCCTTTGCACTGAAAAAAATGCATGCACTCCAGAGAAGAATTACTTGGTTTATATAACTAATTTGGTTACATAGTATTAATGACCAATTAATTGAATCAAATTAAAATATTATTTAGAATAATTTGCTGTTCCCTAAAAAATAAAAAATTACTTAGATTTGATATATGCAAAGTGAAATGTAGAAAATGTTTATTTACAGAACTATTTCATTAACAGTATTATTTTTAAATTAAATTTTGGTAAAATTGTGTAACTATTTATCAAATTTCAATAAAATCTTAATTTAAGTAATTTATAGTTTAAATCTTAATAAACTCTTACAAATATATCAAAATATATACTTGAATTTAATTAATCCTTTCATGAAATGTTTTATAGATTTCAAATTAACTAAACGTATTTACTTCGGAATTAAGTATCTATAGCAAAAATAAGAAAGCATTATCTTATTTCAAATTAATTTATTTTTTTAAACATAAAAAGAAAATTGAATTCAATATCTATTTCAAACTTATTAGATATTTATTGAAATGTACATAATACATTGCTTATTTAAAATAATTAAAAATGACTAAAAATTGATTTTATACTGATTTCATTTTATTTATTAAATCTCAAATTGAATGAAATATTGTTCCAAACAAAACAAAAAATCATTACAACATGAAAATAAAGTCAACGTAGCTGCAAAATGATTATTAACCCTTAACCAACTAGTGGGGTACAAATGTACCCCAAGCAATTTTATGGGGTAGAATTGTTTGAAGTAAGTTTATCAACAATTAATTTTAAGCTAATTTTAATTATTTACTTTTTGATCAATCATGATTAACTTTAATGTCAGTTTGATGTTATTGTGACTTGTTGTTCTGCTTGAGTATCATGGAATTCAGACAAGTAATGTATCCAAAAGTAACGAGCACTCAAAATCATTCAATGATTATTAATAGTCATTTAATGCAAAAAAGTACACTTTAAAATCATGTGCTGAATATGCGGTGCACAGTTTAAGTTGGAAATTGTAAAAATTAAAAACTATTATTCGGCAGTAAGAACCGCCGTGATTGATAGCGTTTTCCTAATTTTATGCTTTAAATACAAAATATAGAATAACATTTTTATTTTAAACTTAAAGTCAACTTCTTTTGCTTATATGCTAACAAAAAAATATGCATGGAATATAATTTCTTTCATAAGAAACGTTTTTTATAAACTTTATAGTTTACGAGTACACTTTATTGCAATATAATTCAATTCTTATTTTGTTTTACTTCAAACGTTTCATAATTATTGCAATAACAAACATTTTAGTATGTTTGACATAGAAAATAAATTTCTTTCAGAGAATTTACCAATATATACTTTAACTATATTTTTGCTAACGAAAAATAATAGTTATTATTTGTATAATATTATAATATTATTGCTTACGTAGAATGTACCATTGACTATAATTCATGAAACTGAATCATTATAATACAACTTATAATTATAATACAACTCGGAAAGTAAAATTTGCTTAATGTTCAAAATTTTTAATTAAAAATAATTTTAATTGCGCTGTTTCTTCAATCACTTGTAATGGAAAATCTTTGTCATTAATAACTCTATTACTAAAATACAATTAATGTTTAAGAGCAAAAGTATATAGTGGGTTTTTGCGCGAGGTAACTACTTTATTATTAGTCTTAAACATTTTACGTTTGGCTTCGAAACAAATAAGACATACTTTAACAGGCCAAATTTACGCATAAGCTGACCATTAAGGAAGTAAATTATGATGTTCTATTCTGAGTTTACTCTCGAAAATCTTCAAGTATTATAAATTCAAATATTACTAAACGATGGATGAAAAAATATCGAATGAAACAATATTAGTGATTTGACGCATCATGAGATATAATTATCATATTAGATTATCTCTAGAGACTAAATTGCCAACAAAAATATTCAAATTATGAAGATAATGGAATTTTGAAGCAATAGGAGTAACTTTATTATTTTTTATTATTTTATGTTTTTTTTTTAAACAGGAGTTAGTTTTTATCACAATTTGTACGAACAGTACACATTTTTCTGTTTAATATTTTTATAATAAAGAATTTATGTTTATCAATGAGGTTTCAAAACATTAGCCATATTGGCTCAAATATATCGTGCATAGGATCGATTGATGCGTTGCTTATTATATGATGTTCAGAGTTGTCATTAAAAATGTATTTTTCTATTATACCAAAAAAATGTTTAGAAACATGTTCTGAATAATCAAGTGTCTTTAAAATTTTCAAAATTTTTAATGTCATAGATTGTATTACTTTTTAGTAACTAGACTACAACAATATTCCACAACAATACGGTTCATTAAAAATTCTGCTGTATCCAAGAATGGTATTTAAACCTAAATTATCTTTTAATGTAACATAATTTGAAAAAAATCTTTTTCTCTTTACCATTTTTATTTATAACAATCTCATGACTTACAAGCTCTTGAATTTCATTAATAATGAAATTGTTAATAAAAATTTTGTTATTGTCCAATAATTTATGATTCTTAATTTATGCAATTAAACTAAAAATGTGTTTTCTAATCTATTTGCGTATTTGGCTGTAAACATGGAATACAGCACTGCTCCAAGTTTATTTTTACATTTTTGAGAATCCAACATATTTCGATTAAATAATTCGTTGATTTCAAAATTGTCAAAATAAATTGTTAAAGAAAGAATATATTCTTTTTCCCATTTAAAGCAAACTCCCAATACTGCCCTTGACAAATTGACCGAAAGTCTTTACTTACTTTACATTTTACAATAAATGAATTTATTGCATCAAGTACATTAGAAAGTTCCAAGAAATGTTTTAAAACAAGTTTTAAAGAAAAGAAATATACTTTACTGCAATAAATTTTGTTTTGGGAAATTTTTTGATTTTTCCGCATATTCAGGTATGTTCAAACAACTATATTTTTAGGCAAAAAGAGAAGACAATTTATTTATTCTAAATACTTGAAAGCCTTTGTCTCTAATTTCAGAAATGTAAAACCATTTTCAATTATATTATAAAATGTTTCAGTTATTGTTGTCTTTACATTGCGGTTAAATTCGTATATACATTGTTAAATAAGTTTTACTTATAATTATAATAATTATAAGTATTGCTCCTCTACTTAATGTCAATAAATTATTATACATTTTTACTACAGTAGAAAGATCAAATCTAAAAACAGTTGATTGATAAATATGAATGTCAAACTTTCCATTATTTGTAAAATTATTTGTTTCAATCAAGTTATACATTTTTTCTTAAAATTATTAAAAATGTTTACATCAAAATTATGGAATAGTTGAAGTCGCATTAGAAAAATGAAAAACACTTGTATAAAAAATACTATCATTTATTCGTTTTGAAGTAACATTTGATGCTTTCGTTTGTGATATGTAATGTTTAGTAAGCACGTGTCTTCGAAAAGAATAAATATTAGTAAACTAATCATTACAGTTGTCAAACTTATACGTAATAGTAGAATTTAACATAAATTTATATTTTAATCGTATATAGATATATTGCATGACAAGGTTTATGGTTATAAATTTATTTTTGAAAAGAAACAATTTCCCAGTCAGAAATAATTCCTCGAAATGATTTCGTTTCGGCATTCTTAAGATCGATTAAAAATTTGCATCGAAATTACATTTTTGAGTAACCAAAAGTTGCGTATATAAAGAGTAGATGAAAGTTTCATAAATTATTTATTAATATTTTTGGAATACACAGGGTGATTATTAATGAATGTCTCCACTTTTTACCATAGAAACACACATTTGTAATTTTTAATATAATAATATGTTAGAAATACGTATCCGTCGGTAAATCATGCTCCCATAGTAAAAAGTGAGGACAGTGATTAATAATTATCCTGTGTATGTAATAAATAATCTTATATTCTGAAAAAATTTGTTTAAAATCGAATTGACATCTATTTGACATCGATTCGACGATGCAATGATGTAAAAAGAAAATTAATTGCATTTCTACTTTTGTATCGTTTATTTTTATCATTTATTACATGAAAACAAATAGAATGATTTCCGTATGTAATGATTTGTAGAATCGATATTATTCAATATAGATTAACACAATAATTATTGGTTATTTGAAAACTTTTTTCAGAATTTTTATACACATTGAAATACTTCAGAAATATTGAAAAATTTATATTTTTTCTCTGAATTTTTTTATATAATATTGTTACGTTTGGGGCCTTAAAATTTCTCGGTACACCTCAACCTGAGGATATAAATACTAAACTCGGAGCAATTTTATTCCTATGGAATCAACCAATCTGGCTGAGCAATCGATAAGGCGCCCATCATTGGCAACAAACCACCGTTAAGATTGCTAAGCAAGATCACGGGCGGGAAATTTAAACTCACTATTCTATCATGGAATTCCACCAAAATCAGTTTAACATTAAATTCTATTTTCCCTCTACATACTTAATATTCCAGATTAATTTTCTCTTTCTCTAAAATTATTATACCAAAATTATTATCTCTCAATCATGTTCTCTCTGCGAAAAGAACCTATTTAAAATAACTAGAGTCAATTTCTAAAGATGAAAATAAAACAATTTTTGAAAAAATAAATTCAATTGAAAACGTTATTATCTTAAATGAACAAAAGCAAAAAAAATACCTTCAACAATAATCCTAATTTGAACCAATATCGAAAAAATCTTGATTTTTAAATCATTTTACCTAGTCAGAAATAAATCTTTGAAAAGAAAAAAAATGAATAATTTTTTCGTTCTTGATGGGATGTTCTCGGAAAACATCAAAATAACTCCTCGAAACGATGTTATCTCGATATCGAATAAAAGTCGAAAATTTTCAAAATTAACGAAAATTTTTGACTTACATTTTCGACATCGAAACGACATTGTTTCAAGGAACTATTTCTGACTGGATTATTTTGAACAAAAAACTAAAAATCTAATTTTTAAATACTTAGAAAGTAACTATTAATTTAAATTCAAAATAAAAAAAAACTTTATAAAACATAATAAACATACAGTATGGGGATCTAGACTAATTACCTCAAAAAAAGGGCTTTATATGAAGCAATTAATAATTGTACTGCTATACAAGGATTGTCTTAAAAAGCGCCCATTAATATATAACGTTATTCCTTCTTAAAAACTGAATCGAAAAGTCCTGAACCATTTTTTTCTATAATGCTTAATAAAGCAGTAATTATTAAGTAAAACTAATCCAATCAGCGTCGTCCTTTAAAAAGATATACGTCGCTGAATCGCACACCTAGTAGTGTGTGTGAGCGCTTGCCCAGCTTGCTGCATGCTAGTTGTCTGTGCACCTTTGCACTGCCAACATATGTCTTTTCAAAGGACGGCGCTTTTCGACTCAATTTTTAGCAAGGAATAAATCTATATAATTAGTGGGCACTTTTTAAGATACACCCTGTATACCATTCATGGCGTAGACGAACAATTAAAATGTTACAAATTGTCATGTTAAATAAAAATATAAATAAATAAATATAAATAAAAATAAATAGCGGCGAATTTATTATTATATACTATTATACGAGCAATTATTACATTTAAAGTTTGTCAATTTATCATGTTAGGTAAAAATATAAATAAATAAATAAAAATAAAAATAAATTAATAGCGCGCGAGTCGACTATTACAATGAAAACTAGTCACAACTTGCATATTGTTTTAAATTATTTCAATTACAATTTATTCAATAACGAGAGATAAGCATGATGCAAACATTCAGTGTCTGTATGTAAATTGAGACTGTTATTTTGTAACAGAGAATGTAGCATTTCAGATATCAATGTCTAAGTAACATTCATTATCTAAAATTTTGATGTACTCTTAATTAAAATTATGATTACAATTAATTTCGTGTTCTGTAATGACAGAGTGACTATTCGTATTCCAATTAATATGGTTACAATGTTCAGTAATTCTTGTTTTCAATTTTCTACTAGTTTGCCCTATGTATGACATATCGCAGTTTTTACACAGAATTTTATAAACAATATTTTTCTTTAAGTTATTTGAGAGAACATCTTCTTGTTCTTTAATAACTCTGCTTAATTTATTGAGACTGAAGAATGCCAATTTTACATTTAAATTGTTTGTGATAATCTTAAATTTTTCTGAGATTATGGGAATATATGGTAACAAAAATTATCGAGTTCTTTTATTTGTTGTGTTATTGTCGATATTATTGTTTGTTTAAATGCGAATAAGGGATTTTATGTGACTATTGATTGTCTCAAAAATAAATTCAGCAGGGTCATTGGTTAAAAAAATGTCAACAATAAACTCAATATTCTTTCTACAGAATTTTGGGTCAAATAATAAAAATGCTCTATCAACCATTCCCATAACCGTCCCTCTTTTTTATAGCAAGGGGTGAGCCGATAAGAAATTCAAGTATTTGCCTGAAAATGTAGGCTTATGATATCAGTCAACAGTTAAAAAATTGTCATTCTTAATAATTGTGACATCCAAAAAGTTTATCTTGTCACCCGCTATTTCTACCATGAATTGCATTTTCGGATGGAAAGAGTTAAACGTCATCAACAAATTATTTAATTAGCCTGTTAAAAATCGGCAGCAGAATTTAATGTATGTAACGGAAACAAAATTCAAGCAAATACATTACAAACATTTAATATATACCTAATGTAAAATTATTGTTGTCAAAAATGCACTAAATGTCATGCACATAATAATTTTCAGTTATAGATACAATAATTTTAATACGTAATTTAAAAACTTTTTGAATTTTGTATCATTAACAGTGTAGAAAAAAAGTGCAATATACTTAAGTATTAATATATCTTAAAACCTACTTCTTGAAATATAAATCTACAAATAACTGTTATTGAATTTTTTGAAAATTTTCTTGCTATAATATTTTAAATGTTGAATTTCCTATTGTCTTGTATTAACATAGATTATGCAACGTCTCGTCCGATTTTACATACAATTGTGGTTAATGTATATTATCATTATACGTTAAGTAAACCGGATGTCAAACCGGATACCGTACAATTTTGAATATGTGAAAGCATTACGCAAGCAGATAATAATGTAGATTAAATCTTAAACTTTTGCATATTGGGTGTGCGGACATATGATTTATACAGAGAGAGTTCCATTACAAAAAATATGATTAAATATTTAAAAAATAACGTTTGATAGAATTGTGCAAAACACATTTGTATCTATTGCAAGTCTGAAGAAGGACAAATAAAAAAAAACGATAAAAAAATTTGGCGTTTATTCTGGTTGAATTCAAAGAAGTATATAAAATCACACAAATAAATACTTGTATAGGCACTAAGAGCTAGCTGCAATCGAAGAAGGCTTTCTTACTATAATTGTGTTGTTACACTATTGGTCTAAAAACATTTGTAACAATAAAATAAATATTCGAAAAAAATCAGTTGTCATATCCGCATTTTTTAAATGAAATTATATGAATTTTTTTAAATAATATAATTCCTCTGATTATTCTGCGTATAAAAATATATAGTTAAATTAATAAAAAAATAGTTTATGACATGTCTTATTTTATTATCCCACATCATATAAAATATCTTGTAAACTTGTAATAACTTTATGAACTGTACCTTAATACTTTTCAACACAGAATAATGAGATGAGTCAATTGTAAAGAAAATAAATTGTTTTTCAAAAAAATATGTCGTTGCATATTGCAAATTGCATAACATTTTTTGAAACTAACACAGTGTATTTTTTCCTTATAACAATTGATTCATTTTAACACCGTTGCTTACAATTATTAAGGTACAATTATTCAAAATTGTTACAAGTTTAGCAGATATTTTATGTAATATGGAATAATAAAATAAGTAAGATATCTCGAAAAGAATTAAATTGTATTTACTTAAATACTTTTATAAGTAAAATCAAAAGAATTATACATTCAAAAAATTCATATAATTCCATTTACAAACAATATAAAACAAAAGTTGAGGCTCATATAAATAAATTAAAAATAGGAAATAATGAGCTCAAGAGCCATGCAGGATGACAAACGCCAATGAATAAATCCAAGTAAAAATCTTTGATAAAGCAAACGTTTTGACCTTTAATGACAGTCTTCTTCAGTACAGATTTTAACAGTCTATAAAACAAACATAACAATCGCATAATTACAATATGAACTTTTTGAAATATACAAATAAAAATAAAAATAAAATCGAGTTACCAAATAAATAGAAACTATAAGATACCGCGATGCATGGGCGGCGACTTTTGTGGGGTGTGTGTGGAGTACTCCACATGAGAATTTTTCATGTGAGGAATTCCACACATAAAAAAAAACTAAAACTAAAAACTTATAATATTGATGCATTTATGGATGAGTTTATTATAAAAAATAAAATTTGGAGTACAACGTTTGTTCTACAAAATTAAATATTTTATCAAATTTTCTTCATTAATTTTTGTTTCATGAGTTTAAGTATGTTTCAAGGTAAACTACAAATATTTATAAAATATTTACAATTTCGTTACTCATTATTGTGTATAATTTCTTATGATAAAGAGATTTTAATAAAAATTAAATAAATTCTGAAAACTTTTTGTTCCCCCCCCCTTCCCTTACTCCCAATTAAGTTGTCCAACTTCACACATGGCGAGCCGACAAGTCGCCGTCCCTGCCGTGATGTACATCTTCCTTCACGGTCTTATCATATTAAATAGCTTCGCGGAACATGTCCAAAGACAAGAATTTTGGAAAATTGGCATGACTTGATTGCTAACCAATAAATAAAAAGTAATTTTAAAATGATAAATAATAAAATTGTAACTAACAATAATAAGAAATAAATAATTTAAAGAGATAAAAGAAAATAAATAAGAATAAAATAATAAAGAGCTGTACAAATCATAAATTAAAAATGTAAAAGAGAACAATAAAAAATCAATAAAATCAAATTGAAAATACCTCTAAGCTCCAAACCCATTGTAATTCCATTAACAAAATGATGAAAGCCTTCATATGACTTAAAAAATTGAGAAATTACTTGAGAACTCTTAAATAGTTCAGCTTTTTTGAAACATTTTAAATCATTTAATGTAAGAAAAATGAGCTAGATTTGAATATTATGATTTGTTTTAAAGAGTTCATAAGTAACATTTTCAATAAAGTCTTTGTGAATTTTTCCTGGACTACAATGCCATCTGGGTTATTTATTCAATATTTTTGAATAAAAAGACAATTTAATAATAATTATTTCATTACATGTTATTATTTATTACATACACAAATTTTTGGCTTTTTGTTTTATAAAAAAAAAGGATATATTAAAATACGCATTTTTATTTAAAACTTTTAAATTAAATCTAAATTTGAATATAATATTTTAATAAAATAAAACATGTAAAATAAATAAATAATTATTATAAAATTTTTTATTTGGACACATTTTTAATTTCAAATTTCAAGTTTCTTCTACTTTACGGTTTTGTATAAATTTTTCTCATTCCATCTGTATCGATTCGATTTTCTTTTATTACTTCTATGCATCTTCACGTAACTAGAAAAATTGTTAAAAAACAAGAAATTGTTAAAAATGAAAAAAGATATGAAATATTTTTTAAATAAGAATAAATATATAAGTAGTAAAATATATAAATTGATCCATTTTACCCCATTTAAATTAGCTTTTTATTGTACGTACATAAAAACATTAATATTTTTATTTTTATTTACCTGTATTAAAATTATTTGGTAATTATGCATAATAAAGCACACCGCGCCAATAAACTTGACATATATCATAGAGGCAAGTGCATGCTATCTGCGATATTATTATTTCAAAAAAATTATGCAATTGCATATTTTTTTTTAAGCAACTATCTGTTTTTCTTTAAAATAGATTTATTTTATTACTGTGTGCAAGTAAAAGTATTGTATTTGTAGCACGTGTATCTTTATTAGCGTTAGAGGAATGCTCGTCGTTGTTACAGTCTTGTGTACGTATTATGGAATTTTTTGGAATGGATTTCGAAATTATTCTGTTTTCCCTACAAAACACAATAAAAATTTAGGGAAAAACGGAATAATTCCGATTGAAATCGATTCCGAACAAATGCATAATACGTGCCCTGCTTGCTATATCGTTCGACCTATCGAGAGCGACACGTCTCTCTGCGCGACATCTTATAGCGTTTTTCATTGGGAAAACTAGTGCGCACTGAGTGTGCACTCGCCGCTGGCAATTGGACGTTTCGGTTCGCGCGATGACGGTGCCAACGGAAACGCCCAATTACCTGCAGCAAGTGCACATTCAGTGCGCACTAATTTTCCCAATGAAAAACGCTATTACAAGATCAATAGTCGACTAGATCGATAACGGCGCGATATTCGGCTCAGTGTGCCACATATTTGCATTGTCTATAATATATATTGTAATATACGTCATTTTGTAATTTGCATTTAATTCTTTTCTTTATATCTTATATTTATGTTTATTTCTTTTAAAAATTAATAATTGCATTTTGTTCTAGAATTATCTGCTTTGATAAAATATGGATACCGTGGATAGACCTAGCTTGTATATCAACAATAATGCTGAAGAAGAAATTGTTATTTCTGGTATTGCTGGACGATTTCCTAATTCTAATAATCTCAAGGAATTTCAAGAAAATCTTTTAAACAAGAAGGATCTGGGTTCTAATAATCATGGACGATGGAATAGATGTAATGTTTTTCTCTTAAAATTGAGATGTATTTTTCTATTTTTCTATTTTAAAAATTTGTTTTTTATAAGAAAATTTATCATAATTAAAATTTAAGGATTTGAAATATTCAGTTCAATTGTTTTTAAAAATAACGTAACAATTAAAAGTACGTAATATAAAACAATATGTTAATAATTTCTTGTGATTTTTTCAAACATTTTATCATTTCTGATATCATAACTCAATGAAGACATGTTTCCAACATTTTATTATATAATATATATCAGGGTGATTATTAATGATTGTTACAACGTTTTACCCTGAAAGCATTCATACCGACAGAACTTGTAATGTATTAAGCGCTCGTTAGATGACAACTGCTCTGGCCGACACGCGCGCGCGCGTCCCGAGCAGTGCCGAGTGATACGTATAAGACCCTGCTGAAAAATTGTTCTCAGATAACTTTTATATAATTTTTTAGAATATTTGTACAATTTTATAGTTTTTTTAGATATTTTTATAAGAATTGTATTACTTTTTATAAATACTTTGAATGTCTACATCTCTTCTCAAAATTTTGAAATGTGTTAACTATGAAGTATCCTAAGATTTCTATTATTTTTTGTTCTATTATTTTTAATAAAATGTTATAAAATGTAAAACTGTTAAAAGTATTTTATAAAAATTGTAGAATAAGAAATCTCAGAACATTTCAGAATTCACACGTATGAAAAGTTTAAAGAGAAGATGTACACTTTCCAAGTAATTCTAATTATTTCCGAAAAATGTTCCAATTTGTATAAAGATTACGAGAAAAACTTTTATCAGGGATGTTTTTGGAAAAAATATGAAACATTCTCATAATTAAGACTAAATTTGCTATTTTTATTAATTTATAACTCGTTAACTATTGCGAAAATCGCAAAGTGGTATAGGACTTTATGACTCGGTTCGATCCATTTTACCTATATGCGAGAGTTGTATTAATTACTAGACACCCTGTATAATTAAAGAAATAAAATCACATAGTTTACTTTTTCAACATTTTTTCTGTATAACATCTGCTGAAAATAAATTTTTGAATTCAAAAATGAAATTTCCACGTTTTTTTTTGCAAATTTGGATAGTGAGTAGTAAACAATAGTGAGTATATTATTGATATTAGGTCATTTTACATAGGTATTACGTGCGTAGTTTCCTAAAATTGTTTTGTTTATATTTTTCTTTTCATATTTTTTTCATAATTCGGTTTGAAACATAAAATCACTGTAAATTGGTACCTCTCCGTGAGAATAAAGAATATCTGCAAAACTTTTGATGTTAAATTTGCAATGTTGTTAGGTGTTGTCAGAACTTTTTTCAGCAAATCACGCGCAAAAGGGATTCCTACAACGCAAGCAAAACCTTATCCAACTGCGTCGTCATAGCGCTAGCAAAACACTAGCACACTTTGTGCGCAATTTCAATAAGCGATATGCACGCAAAACGCTAGCACACTTTGCGCGCGATCTCAATAAGCGATATGCACGCAAAACGCTAGCACATTTTGCGCGCGATCTCAATAAGCTATACCCTGCCGAAAATGTGCTATTAAAACCAATTTAAAAAAAGTTAATTTGAATTGATCGGAATTTCCGCACCGAAAATATGGTATTAAGACCGATTGAAAAATAAGATCCAAACCCAGATAGATTTATTAAAACAGAATACATTAATGTAAACGTAATAAATGTTTAGTTTACAAAAAAAATATTTCTTGTATTCTTTTTGTTAAAAAAGATTTAAAAAAAGATTAAATTTGAATTAAACATTTAATTTATGTACAAGATTAAATAACAATACAAATTGTTATTTACTTGTAAAAATATAAAATTTTATGTGGAACAGCGTTTTCACACATACGCTATGTTTGAAAAGAATGAGAGCGAATGTTCGTCTCGAGGTTACAAAAAGCAGCTCCTCAAAGTGTCACTAAAGTATATGAGCTGACGAGTTAGCGGCGGTGGCGCCTAGATATAACGCCTGTGGCCGCACTCAACTCACGAGAAAATCTCCTGCGGCGTGGCCGCCTAGCGGTGGCGTTAGCACTCACTTGTTAAACCCATTTCAATCTGAAATTACAGAATTTCAACTTGCTGGCAAAAGTCACGCAAATCGCGTACACAGTTTACATGCATAAGACGCGCAAACTTTGCGCGCAAAGGATGTTATCTGGGTGCAAGCAACTTACGAGCAAATATAATTATCCAATACACCAGTAAATCACATGCAAAATGGTATCCATTTGCATGTGATATGCTGGTGTATTGGACAATACATGAGCTAGCCACTTGTAAGCAATATACACGATGTAACACGTTCTACGAACAAAACGCATGCAAATCTGTTACATAAGTTCGGTTTGAAACATAAAATCACTGTAAATTGGTACCTCTCCGTGAGAATAAAGAATATCTGCAAAACTTTTGATGTTAAATTTGCAATGTTGTTAGGTGTTGTCATGAACTTTTTTCATCTTTTTTTTAATATCTTAAGGTAGGAAATTACTTGTCAAAATCGGCAACTAGTAGTTGGTGGGTTTTTCTAGTAAGATGCACATATCGTATGTAAATATAGCCAAAAGATATCCTAAAAATAGCGACTATTAATTCTGAATTTGTACTCCACTCTTCTTAAAGTCTTTCTAAAAAAAAGAATATACATTGTATATCTTATAAATCTTCCTGCATAACTTTTTTTTTGCTCTAAATATGTATATGTAACATATATTTTTTAATAAAATATTTTAATTTTTAATAATAAAATAGGTTATAATATGCCTCATCGAATCGGTAATGTCAACAACATAGAGAAGTTTGATACACAATTTTTTAATATATCAGCCGTGGAAGCCCTTATGATTGATCCTGGAACTAGAATGTTCCTTGAACACACTTACGAAGCAATTATTGATGCGGGTGTGAATCCCAAAGAATTAAGGGGAACAAGAACTGGTGTTTTTACGGCAACTAGCTTATGTGATACGCTGTGTCTTTTCTGCTTTTCTAAACCTCAGGTTTGATACATTCTATATATCTAAATAATTTAACATTATTAATAGAAGAGAAGATGATAATACGGTTTCCATTTACATTTTGTACAATAACTTTGTTAATCATCAATATTTTAAATTAAAAACTTGATGATTACATTCATCATGTTGCTCAATCGATTTTAAACTTCAAAGTGTGTGCAAATGTATGAACATACACATAACCCTTTTGCATACAGACTGTAGCACTGGAAATTTATAATCCATGATGTATATAAACCACAAATTTATAGTATAACTATAAACAACTCATCAAGTGTGAAAATTTTGATATGAAAACTTTAGAGAAATGACCATTAGATCTATTAAGATATCAGTATGCTTAAAAAGAATTAACAAAAATCCTATGCTACTGATTATCTTTGCATAACTCAAAATAGGTATAATACAGCCAAATATAAAATCTCAAATAACAGAAAAAGTGTGTGTGTGTGTGTGTGTGTGTGTGTGTGTGTGTGTGTGTGTGTGTATAAGTATATGTATATATATACGAGGTGTGTTCAAAAAGTATCGCGAATTTTGAATTTTCGCGGGTTACGTATATTCGAATTTCGATCTTTTTGTGGCGTTATGTTGGTACTCATGTCTCTCACTTATGCCGACAAGCTCGGCCATTTTGAATGTTCACTTAATTGTTGACAGCTGCTTTGCTTGCACGTGTTTTGGATCGTCTTCGATTTTTACCTTTTCAAAAAAATGGATCAAAGAACCTGTATCAAATTTTGTGTGAAAAACGAAATTAAGTGCGCGGATGCATTCCGAATGTTGACTGTGGCATACGGAGAAGCTACCTTGGACCGAAGCAACGTTTATCGGTGGTACAAAATGTTCTCAGAAGGCCGAGAAGATGTGAACGACGAAGAGCGTGCCGGACGCCCGAGCACTTCAACAACAGACGAAAAAATTAATGAAGTGGAGAAAATGGTATTGGCCAATCGTCGAATCACCGTTAGAGAAGTTGCTGAGGACCTAAACATATCGATTGGCTCGTGCCATTCGATTTTTATCAATGATTTGGGCATGAGACGGGTCGCCGCGAAATTCGTACCAAAATTGCTCAATTGCGACCAAAAACAGCATCGCATGAACATTGCTAATGAGATGTTGGACTCTGTCCGCGACGACCCAAATTTGCTCCAGAGGGTCATAACTGGTGACGAATCGTGGGTTTATGGTTATGACGTGGAAACCAAAGCTCAATCATCTCAATGGAAGCTGCCGCACGAACCAAGACCGAAAAAAGCGCGCCAAGTTCGGTCGAATGTGAAAGTTTTGCTGACAGTTTTCTTCGATTGCAGGGGCGTGGTGCATCATGAGTTCTTGCCACAGGGTAGAACGGTCAATAAGGAATATTACCTGCAAGTTATGCGCAATTTGCGCGAAGCAATCCGCCAGAAACGCCCGGATTTGTGGAAGAACAAAAATTGGCTTTTGCACCACGATAACGCCCCTGCTCACACATCGTTGCTTGTGCGCGACTTTTTGGCCAAAAACAACACACTAATGATGCCGCAGCCACCGTATTCCCCAGATCTGGCCCCCTGTGACTTTTTCTTGTTCCCTAAACTGAAGAGGCCCATGAAAGGACGACGTTACGCTACGCTTGACGAGATAAAGACGGAATCGAAGGAGGAGCTGAACAAGATTAAAAAAAGTGATTTTTTGAAGTGCTTCGAAGATTGGAAAAACCGTTGGCACAAGTGTATAATATCTCATGGGGATTACTTTGAAGGGGACAAAATAGATATTCATGAATAAATAAATAATTTTTGAAAAAACACAAAATTCGCGATACTTTTTGAACACACCTCGATATATATATATATATATATATATATATATATATATATATATATGGGACGTTTCGCATTAAACGGGCCACCCCCTCCTTTCAAAAATTAACGCAACGGAAAAAAACGTTTAAGGTCTCAAAATATTCGTATACTTGTATAGTTTCGAATGGAACGTGGCGATTTGAAAAATTCAATATGGCGGCTGAAATATGGCGCCTGAAATCCACAAAAGTCACGAATGATCTTACATTATCTTCGATTAAAATGCGAAAACTTGACAAATCGGCTTGAAAATGATTACTATAAGGTTTTCGAGGTCGTTGATTACGAATCTGGAGACAAAATTACAAAATTCAAAATGGCGGATTTAAAATGGCCGGATTTGGAATCAGTACATAAAGGTGAGTATTATAAAGTGAGTTATGTATTATCGATTCTAATACTCTACAATGACCATTGGTTCAATGGCACCAGAGTATCGCATTACTTGCATTTTTTTTCCTTTAATGACAAGGAAAGCATGCCCACTTTGGATTTTCATTACTCGCGGAGCTTCAGAAAATTGTTTCGCAAGAAATTTCTGAATTTTTATATGTTTCTCTTTGCTGTAATAGAAAAATTTGATATTGATAAATTTCTTTTTTGCCCATTCAAAAAGATCTGCTGAGTTTAAGATGGCTTCTGTTGATTTAGCCTGAAGACTTGCACGGGTAGCTTTCCTCTTAAAAATGGCGCCAACACCGTCACAAGCTCCTTTGCCATGGGCTGTGGCATAACAGTGCCATTCTGCTTCTATTCCAAAATCTTCTTTATGATGGATGAGATTACTCATCTGATATTTATTTTTATAGTGCTGCTTTGCACCATCAGTAACGTAAATAATTTTTTTGACATTTGGACAGACTTTTCTGATTTCGGGAATAAGTATTTCTTGCATCACGTACACAGCAGCAGTGTCATGTGTTGTACAATTCGATAACAGTACAATGCTTTTGTGTGAAACTTCTTTTTCATTTGTATAATAAAACAACACAGGATGAACAGTACATTGATCATTATTATAATGAAATGCTTGAGCAGCATCTTGAGCGACATAAGCGTAATTTTCTGAGAAATCACATTGGACTAGTACTTTCTCTGGTCGCAAGCTATTTTTCCGCTCTGACACATACTTCGATTGATTTTTTGAAATAAAATGATGAGGTACTAATTTCTCTAAACGAGTACATAATTGAGAGACGAAATCTGTAGAGAGGCATTCTTTTATCAGAGTGCACCTATCAGTCGATTGCCACGTGCTGAAGATGATTTCTGAGACGCCTCTTTGTTGTAAAAATTTAGTAATGTAATCAGAGAATCTTCCAATATCAGGGCAAGACTCGCAATCTCTTAAATAGCAGGCAGGTGTTGGTGTTTTACATACGACAAATGGAAAACAATCTTTGAAGTTATTTACTGGATTTTTCAAGTTATTTGTCAATCTTTTTATATCAATAGCATCAAGCATCGCTTTAAAGTTTTGATGATCGGTACAAACACATACACTGTGTGTACATCTTGCCCCTGCGAGTACACAGTATTTGGGTCTAAGCTCTGAAAATCTAATCAAGCCGATTGGATGCTCAGGATTCAGTTTTTTAAATTCGATATGCAGAGATTTCACATCACTAAATAGTAATCGTTTCTGTATCTTTTTTTTGTGGTCATCAATCTTAATAGTAACTGTCTCTTTTTTATGTGGCATAATTCGGCTGTTAATATCATTCTCGTAGAAGTCGATAACTTTCTTTACAGTATTTTCGGGTAAACATTTTCTTTGTCTCAAAGCTGGCATCGCTAAAATACCTTCCGATGCCCTCAATTCCTTAGCGTTTTTTGCCATTCTCCGAGATGTTCCAAATTCCTCAGCTATTTTACGGATACTCCAACATTCAGGAGCAATCGTAAGTATTGCGACACAACATGGATCATTTTTATCTAAGTTAGAAAACTTTTCTTTAAGTCCATTCAGCATCTCTTCCAGTTCTTCTTCTCTAGACGAACATTTTTTTTTTGCTTGGAGATACATCTTCCAGTTCATCTTCTATAGACGAACATTTATTTTTGCTTGGAGATACATCTTCCAGTTCATCTTCTCTAGACAAACATTTTTTTTTTGCTTGGAGATACATCAACATCTTTACCAAGCATTATTCTACACTTTGCACAAATTTTTGCACCCTCCCGTAAATCTGGAAATTTTTGTACCATATTTTTTGAAATTGTCCGCTAATTTTTACCAACATGCTCATTACCTTTGAAAGAATTTATGCATCTATCCGATCGCACCCCGCTTTCTTGAAAAATCAAGGCCTTCTTAATTCTGGACATGTTATTTTAATAAGACAGATGGTAAAAAAAGGAATATTTGAAAGTGATATAAATCAAACATTATCAATTAATCAAATAACTAAAAATAACATAGGACTACAAAAACAAAAGATTTTAATACATTTAATACAAATAGCTCTAAAAAGGACTGATTGATAAGGTAAGAAAAAATCACCGACGCGAAAATAGAATAAACATATCCGTAATTTTAAGTTACATAGTTACTAATATTTTAGGTTGCAATGTTGTAACTTTTCTTACGAGAAAGCTCGCCTCCTAGCGGACTTGAGCGTAACTATAGCTATTTACTATAGTTATGAATCAACAGAAGCCATCTTGAACTCAGCAGATCTTTTTGAATGGGTAAAAAAGAAATTTATCAATATCAAATTTTTCTATTACAGCAAAGAGAAACATATAAAAATTCAGAAATTTCTTGCAAAACGATTTTCTGAAGCTCCGCGAGTAATGAAAATCCAAAGTGGGCATGCTTTCCTTGTCATTAAAGGAACAAAATTGCAAGTAATGCGATACTCTGGTGCCGTTTTTGACTCGATAATACACAACAATAATTATAATACTCGTGTTTTATGTACTGATTCCAAATCCGGCCATTTTGAATCCGCCATTTTGAATTTTGTAATTCGGTCTCCAGATTCGTAATCAACAACCTCGAAAACCTTATAGTAATCATTTTCAAGCCGATTTGTCAAGTTTTCGCATTTTAATCAAAGATAATGTAAAATCATTCGTGACTTTTGTGGAGTTTAGGCGCCATATTTCAGCCGCCATATTGAATTTTTCAAATCGCCACGTTCCATTCAAAACTACACAAGTATACGAATATTTTGAGACCTTAAACGTTTTTTTCCGTTGCGTTAATTTTTGGAAGAAGGGGGTGGCCCGTTTAACGCCCATATATATATATATATATATATATATATATTTATGTGCTCAACCCATATGAAAAAGTATTATTGCCGAGAAATTACAAATAAAAAATTACAAACAGAATCTGCCATTTTTTATGATTTCCTTAGATTAGCAATAATACAATTATTGCCGTATTAGATGCCAATCTAAAGAAATCACAGAAAATAGCAGATTCTATGTGTAATTTTTCGGCAGTAATACTTTTTCATAAAAGAATTAAGTTAAAAAAAAGAGAAATATATATAATATTAAATTCTGAAGTAAATCTTCGAAAGTTTTAAAATGCTTAAAAATGCCTTAAACAAGTGTTGGCTATTGTGAACCAACGCCACTAATAAACGGCAATTAAATAAATGATTCTATAATCACTAGAATTCATCACCTAGTTACAGAAACATTACGATAATACTTAGGAAGGCCATACTACCATCTTCTCTTCCAATTTACTTGAGACAATGCTGTCAGTTTTAAACAATAAGCTCAACTTTCACACGATTTATTAGGTATACATACGTATGATTTACAAAATATCAACAGATCCCTACGTACTACTACGAGATCTCACATACACATATACACAATTTGTCAAACACTATATTCTTTTAAATTAGGTTTTCCGACTCAATTTTATTAATTCAACATCCTTCATTCATTTAGTTTACAGCTGGCTCTGCTTTTATTTTGCATAAATAAGCTGCACACCGTTTTCACGAGGAAAACGTTATTTGTGAATGGACGATTTTGGTCGCCACATTAAAATAAAAGTCAATAAAAAAATATAATTTAAAAATTTTTCCTGTTTTTGGTAAAAAATAGACCAAAGCCGTATACACTCAGATAGCACATAGACGTCCATCGGACATCTATCGAACGTCCGTGTGTGGACATTGGGATGTCCAATGGATGTCCAATTATGGTCCGGACATCTATTCGAGGTACGTTTGCAAATCCGCTGGACGTCTATATAACGTCCACTGAACATCCAAAAGGACCTAAAATGGACATAATTTTCAGTACCCTTCCGAAACAAAAATTTATTTATAACAATTTATTTTAATATTGTAAAAAACCGTTTTCTTCATGTTAAATAAAATAAAAATGTTATTTAAAGTAAAAGAAATTGGAAATTTTTCTTAAGAATTTTTTTTTCGGAAATTTTCAAGCGGCTACCCCATCCAAGTCGTAACTTCGCCGAACGTTGCTTGACCTGTAAGACTACTGCAAACTGAGGCCTGGTGATGATCTGTGAACACTTTGTGTAAACATATGTATATCAAATCAATATATGTTGTTAAAAAGATGAAACATATTATATAATTAAAGCATATTATTTGTATAAGCATATACAAAATTATGTTTTTTTACGATTACGACTTGAATGGGTGACCGCTTAGAAAATTTCGGAAAAAAATCTTGAGAAAGATTCTCGATCCTTTTTACTTCAAAAGCATTGTTATTTTATTTAATGTAAAACAAACGCTTTTTTATAATATTAAAATAAGTATTTATAAATTTTTTTTTGTAAAAAAATTGTTAAGTCAGCCAAAGCAACACGTCGCTAGCAGACTTAGAAAATTTTTTAAATAAGATGGACATTTTTTAAATGTCTAAATGTAAACATAATTTGTACTTGCGACAAAAGATGCATGAAGCATTATGTCTGCGCGGTAATAGCGCGCCGATTGAACCAAATACGAATATCTTATGGACGTCCAAAAATTGGCCATTAATAAACGTCCAAAATCGGACGTACAATGGTTATCCATTTCATATCCATGGACGTGTGGACCTAAGACAGATGTCCATAAGATGTCCTGTGCTATCTGGGCATTAGTGTGTGTATTTTAATTTTGTAAAAAGAATTTTATTTCTGTAAAAGAAATACAAAGTATAATTTGTTTAATAAGAAAGTGGTATTTTTGTCGGTAATACAAACAATTCCATCATCGCTTTAAGATAGGTATTATTTCATATAAAATTTTGAATCGGAAAAATTGTAATTCTTGAGAATTTATATACGTGAAACTACCCTAGAAATAAAAAAGTTGTTAACTCGACTAAATTTTTTAAGAGAATTAAATTTTTTTCAGTTTAATGACTTATGCATTTAACTTAAATATACATAATGTTTAAATTTCAGTTTAAACATTTATATATTTAACTTATAACTATATATATATATATATATATATATATATATATATATATATGATCTAATTTACGTAAATGCTGAAGAAATTCAATTAAGAAAAATTTAGTTCAGTGACTACAACTCTTTTTCAGTGTACTATATATACTTAATACGTACAAAATGTCTAAATTGTATCTCAATATTTTTAAATATAGATATATAATTTATCTATTTTAAATTTGAATATTATAATAATATTTAAAAAATTGCGTTACTAGGTGGCTGGATTACCATGGATTGGATGTAACAAAAGTTCTTTCGCACACAGAATTTCTCATTGGCTCGGCGTTACTGGACCATCGTATAATATTGATACTGCATGCAGCTCGAGTCATTTTGCTATAAATGAGGCTTATAGACATATTCGATCCGGAGACTGTGATGCAGCTATTGTCGCTACTGCTAATCTATGTCTTCATCCTAACATACAATTTGGATTTCATTGTCTTGGTATTTTTACTTTCAATATTGTAATCTTATACTGATACGCACACATATTTATTTATTTTCATCTATTAATCTGATAGTAATTAACTAATTAATATTGAAATAAAAAGCTTCGGCCAAAATATGAAAACACAATATAAACGAAATGCCTTGAAAGGATGCTAAAGTAACAGAAGAACTTCCTCGACGTTGGTTCTGCAGATCGCTGTAGATTATTTTTCAAGAGAGACCAGGCCACGTATTACACATTTGTTCGGAATCAATTCTAATCGGAATTATTCCGTTTTCCATAGAAAATACAATAGAAATTTAGGGAAAAACGAAATAATTTACGTGCCTCGGCTATCGCTCTTTGTCCATCGCATAGATCTGTCCTTGTTTTTCTATTATTTTGCCGTCTGCGAAAAGATCTATCAACTACTGTTAAGACTCCTGACTCCTCAGCTGAGAACTCCGCGTTGACGGTAGCGACACTTCATCGCGGACAAAATTAGAACTAATACATGTGAAACGTGACAGATTGACTATGAAATGTTATCGTGCATGTCATTTTGTTATGATGTGTTTTATTGTAAAAATATGACTTGTCTCGTATTTACCAAATTCATAAAAATGGACCGCGAGTAAAGTTTCTTTGAATTTTATACATAAAAGTACATTTTTCACTCCTTTTAATAGCTATCCGTGTGTTTTCCTGTCTGAATAGACGTCACTTTACGTGCTTTTTACGACTATTTACTGACTGCTAGGCGAAAAAAGGATAGTCGTGACCAATAATTAGAAGTGTTTTAAAGCCATCTGATTAGTCTGTTTTATCCAAATTGGCATTATTTAGAAATGGCATGTCGGACAAAATTACGTGCCCATGTGTTTTCCTGTTTCAATTGCTTCACTTTACATGCTTTTTATAACTATTTACTGATTGTTAGGCGGAAAAAGGATAGTCGTGACCGATATTTAGAAGAGTTTTAAAGTCATCTGCTTAGTCTGTTTTATCCAAATTGGTTTTATTTACAAATGGCATGTCGGACAAAATTACGTGTCATTTCACGCAATTTCTCGCTTCTGATGTCACAACTTCAATATGGCCGCGGCAAGTACTCAGGAGCCTTAAGGATCACATTGCTCTGTTTATGACAGTTTAGCTTTGCTGAGCAAAATATGTATGTGGTAAAAACACATTAAAATATCTTTTTTGTTAGGTGTTTAGTTGTAATTTCACGCGATCAGTGTTCTTCGTGCATGTTTTCTGAAGTGCGCTCTATTATCATTTTGTACGTATGTCTATACAGGCTACACAATTTCTATATTAAGGTAAAGTTAACTTCAGGTGACAGCCATACGAGTGAATTTTTAATGATTGATAAATTTTTGTTCAATTTTCTTGTAAAATTGACTACGGCGCACTTTCTTTTTACGCGTATTTCAATTATAAAAAAAAATTTGTGATTCTGTAACGCCAATTCGAAGATATTTAGTGCACTGTAAATGTCAATAATTTATGGTATTTTAACATTCTCCTAAGGATCATAAAAGTTAGATCTTAATGCTAATAAATATATATGTAATTGTTATACAATTTGAAAATTCACTAAACCCAATAAATTTCAGAAACATTTCTATTACAACATTTCATGTCACAAAATTTTAGAAATATTTCTGTTGTAACATTTCGTATATTTTATAAAATCTTTCCAGAAGTATTGCACATAAAATGTAAAGGAATATAACCTTTCTGAAAGCTGTCAATAATGTAGCTATATGGGTGGTCATTAAAATAACTCCGAAAGTAAAAAATATCCACTTTTAGACAAGTGGAAAACATTTATACAATTCTTGTACTAAAAATAATAAAAAAAATATAAAAACATGCTTTATTATCTCATACGTTAAATGATTGAGTCATGTCATTTTTCAATTTTATTTTCAAAGATAAAAAAAGTCTGTAATGACAGGCTCTGGATTGGTAAAAATCCTAATTCTATCTAAAACTATACACAACATACGCATTAATACACATTTTATTTTTATTGAGTCGACCACAATAAGATTATACTTTATGCACTCTTGTGTACGTATGTGTCAAAGTGTTAAGAAATTAAAAAACATTATGTTTTTAAACTAATTCAAACTGAATATCTTATCGATAACGTTTAATAAAAACTCAATCGATCCAATTGTTTATGAGATTTGATAATCTCCTATAAAACGTAGATTTCCAAGGAATGTTTTAAAGATGTTTAGAAAACTAAAGACATTCAGACTTTTTAAAGATGTTCCTTTCAGGATAATGTGTGCTGTATAAGCTCAGGTACAACTGGATAGTTCGTGTATCATGTATTTATAAATACACGAGTCAATTTTATATTGCGCACATATTTCGCAAGATTTTGATTTGCCAAAGTATACTAAAATAGATTAAATACTTCTCGTACTTTAAAAAAATTAAAATTAAGACTTAAAGAATTTAATAGATGAATTAATAAATATAATATCGTTATTATATTTATTATATCCCGTTTAACTTAATTTATTGAATTTAATTTATTTTTTCAGGAGTTTTGTCTTTTGATGGTTATTGTAAACCTTTTGATAAGGAAGGTTCCGGATATATGCGCAGTGATACGGTTGCAGTAGTGTATTTGCAAAAGGCAAAAGACGCAAGAAGAGTATACGCAAACTTTGTACATAGTAAAACAAACTGCGATGGTTTTAAAGAAGAAGGTGTTACTTTCCCATCATACGAAACACAAAAAATGTTATTAGAAGAATTTTATGAGGAATGTGGTGTCTCGCCTGCAGAATTATCTTACGTAGAGGCTCATGCAACTGGTACTCTTGCCGGTGATCCCGTAGAAGTTAAGTCCATTGACCATGCTGTGTGCAGTAAAAGGAAAACTCCTTTATTGATGGGTTCGGTAAAATCAAATCTTGGACACTCCGAAGCAGCCAGTAGCCTTTGCCAAATTGCAAAAGTATATTTATAATAAAATAATAAGTTTTATTTTGTATGTAATTACAGCAACTTATGTTTGTATTATTATTAAACAATATCCTGATGAAAATTTTTCTCTGAGTGGGTAATAACTTTTGAATTTCGGTGTACAATCTGTTAAAAGTTCCTTGAGGTCCAATGAAGTCTGCGAAGTCTGTGAAGTCCAATAAAGTCCGGTGAAATCCGTCGAAGTCTTGAAGTTCGGTGTAGCTTTATTTTCCGAGTAGTTATCTCCTCGTTACTTTTATAATTTTTGTATGAATTGGAACATTTTTCAGAAATACTTAGAAACACTTAAAAATTTTACTTTTTTTCTCAGGAATTTTTAATACATGTGAATTTTGAAATATTTTGAGATATCTCCCCTTACGAAAAAGACGCATGGATTAGGAATTGTAATCTCTGTGATTATTGTAATATTTTTGTGTAATCCATCCTGTGATAGTACAAAAAAACTACACAAATTTATTGTAATATTTATATATTATTGTAATATTTGTGTGTGGTCATTGTAGTATTTTTCTGTATTTATTGTAGTATAAGATTACAATTTCTAGTTTGTGCGTTTTTTTCGTAAAAGGATCATCCCATAATTTCAAAAAAATACTTTAAACTTTTAGATTTTATAACATTTTATCAGAAATGATAGAATAAAAGAACTGTCACGGGTGTCTGGCGCTGATTTGATTCTCCTTGAAATATGTTGTTAAATACGAAAATTTAAGAAAGTCGTATTTTTTTATATGGGCGGAATTTCATGTTTAGGGGATAAAACACCCCTTTGAAAAAAAAAACGGTAAAGGAGAAGAGGGTATTATGACTACTATTGATAATATGGCTACTCCTATTATTTTCGTTATTAGGTGATGTATTCTAACAATTGCTTATGGAATTATTTGTTTACTAGCCCGCCGTTTCTTAGTGATGCTAATATACCAATACATAATAACTGACAAATGTTATGAGGCATTTTTACTTCTGAGCACTTTAAAATTTTTTTAAGGTACACTTTTAACCTTTAATAACATACACTTCTTCCTCTTAAACTTGACTGTATTTTCACACGAATGTACATACACTCTAGTATTTTTTTGTTATTTAATTTTTTATTTGGCCGTATACATTTTGAGTTATACAAAGTTAAAACAATAACATAGAATTTTATTAATATGGTTTTTTAAGCGAAATTTTTATATCAAAATATTTCTTGAATAAATCGATTGTTATTCTAAAAAGCGATGTTTAAAAGCATTAGAGACATCATTTTATGCTTGTTGTTTAATGTTAAACAGGGATAAAATAATATTTTTAATAAAATTTTAAATGGTATTTCTAAAGTTTTTGAACGCAGGAAAATTCTAAATTAGAAAAATTTTAAACAATAGAAAATTAAAAATATATAATTTTGTAACAAGGCACTGTTTCTTTTAAACTAAACTAATTTTTTTAAATTATTTTTATGGATAGCCATATTACAACCACTTTTTTTCTTCCACCGATTATACAGTGTATTAGATTTTTATAGTCACGTCCTAATAATAAATATTTCATTACTTTGAGTCTAGAATTTGTCAAACAACATTCTGAAGAATGTAATCGTTCAAGTTTCAATAGAAATGTTAATTATAAACAAAGTTATTTAATAAAATGGAAATGAGTGCTATATTACTCTCTTATCCTCTATTTCTTTTGGGGCGAATATTGTCGAAAATATAAGAGATAAAAAAAATTTCTTAACGAAAGTTGTACGGTTTAAAGTGTACTTTAAAGTTGTAAAAAAAAATCTTTTTGTTTTGTTTAACAAAATACTCTCACCCATAGATTTTTCAATTTTTTTTTTAGTCAAATTTGTATTGCAGCCAGCTTATTTTATTCCAAATCCAACCGTATATAACAAAAGTATATCTTACAAAATATAATGTTTGAGAATTAATTATAAACGACTTCGTATACGCTATCCGTGCTCATAGGCGTAAGTCATTACTTCGAATTGTTGAACAGTAAGACATAATTCAATAAACAAGGAAATTGTTGCGCCCATATAAAGAGATTCCGCCCATATAAAAAAATCTGGGTTCCTTAAAGTTTAACAACATATTGCAAGGAAAATCATGTATATAATTCATATATAAAATCAGATCGGCGCCGTACACCCGTAACAGTTTTCTTGTTAGAAATCTTAAAATATTTCATAATTAACATATATGAAAAATTATGAGAAAAAATGCAGATATTCTGAGTTTTATTTGAGTATTTCTGAAAAATGTTCTAATTCTAATTCTCTATAAAATCTGAGAAAACTTACAAAATTATATAGATATTTTGAAAAATTCTAAAAGAAGTTATACAAAAGAATCTGAGAAAAATTTTTACCAGGTCGTCGGTTCATACGTTGTCAGTTTAAAAAGTTATAGAATTTCCAAATAACGCACCAAGATAATCAATCATGCTATTTTATTAATGCTATTGCTTTTAATAGGATCCTTTAGCATAATACACCGTTTGGAGTATCACTCTATGGCCAGTATTCATAGTCAATTCTTATAATATTTAAGATCTCATTGATGTAGCAAGCATAATCATTTAAAAAATTCCGTTTCTTTTGAACAAACAATGTAACCATATAATGATCGTATAACGATTATTAATTATGACTGCTTTAAGATCATTAATTTATTAATCATTAATTTTTTTACTGCTTGTAAAAAGGTATGATTTCTTAAAGGTGTTAATTGCAATGGAAACTGGTATACTTACGCCTACAATATATTTCAATAGTCCACGAAAAGAGTTATCTGCTATTATCGAAGGAAGAATAAAGATTATCACCGAACCAACAGAATGGCAAGTGGGTTATGTAGCTGTTAATTCCTTTGGATTTGGCGGCGCTAATTGCCACGTATTACTAAAAGCGAATCCTAAACAAAAAATTAACAATGGAGCATCGAATGATGACTTACCTAGGCTTGTAGCCGTATCTGGACGTACGGAGGAAGCAGTTAGAATTATTTTAGATGATGTAAGCCGATATTAGTTATTTTATTTATATTTATTTCAGGGTTTTGTTTTTATGACATTTACTCTTATGTGATATAAATATAAATACGAATACAAATATAAATATAAATCATTAAAAGAGTGAGGCCAAGTTTCTATAGGCAGTTAATCCCTTTTTTTTTAACCCTTAAACGTGAACTTAGTGTTTGGTTTAATCGATTGAGTTTTTCAAGCTTATTCCGAATGTATAAGTCTCTATGCCATGCACCGTTTCAGAGAAAATGTGCATCAAAGTTTAAATTTCGTGTCTCAACTTTTTAAGGCTCATTTTCTCTGGAATGGCAAATTGCATCAACTAGAGATCTACATATTTGGAATCAGCGTGAAAAAACTCTATTGATCCATCCAATCGAGTTCACTTTCAAGGGTAAAAATAAGAGGACAAACTGTCTATAAAAACTTGGCATGCTAAAGAAAATGGGCCTCAAAAAATTGAGATTTTGTGAGATGGCGCCTCTATTACAGTGGCCTACAGACCAAAACGTTGTTTTGGCAAAACAAATAGCAAAACAATCAACAATCGATTGCTCTGCGGGTGAGTACATTGAAAACAATCAATTTTCTGACTTTTGTTTGGTGCATATTTTCTCTGGATTGGTACATGGCATCAACTAGATCATTATATATTCGGAATCAGCGTGAAAAACTTTATCGATTAAACCAAACACCGAGTTTATTTTCAAGAGTTAAAAAAGAGGGCTAACCTTAGCCTCACTCTTTTTCACGGAGATATTAGTGACCATTATATCAATAAGAATTATAATATCACCTTCTTTAACTTTAGCTCCTTACATATGGGTCTGACAGACCTCGTGTGAGTATTTATTTCTTACGATTTTGTATAACACAAAAAAAAAATTATAATTATTTGAGAGTAAAATAGTTTTGATTCGGGTTTTGCTTATCGTCTTTATCACACTCTCAGGTATCAATTTCACATATTATAAGCTAAAAAATATGCTTTCTGTTTAGAAATATAGCAAAGTTAATTTTTCCGTTCAGAGATATAGCCAAAGTTACAGGGTCGCATATACCCATATGTGGGAAGGAAGATAACTAAACATATGTGTAGGGAGCTCTAGGATTAATAATAACATTTATGAGAAATACTTATTGAATCATGTAGAGCAATAAACTCTATCTTTATTTATACACAGTTATTCTAAGAAAAATGGTGAATATAAATATACATTTTTATTAATGCAGTTACGAAGTCGACCAGTAGACACAGAGTACATATCTCTGCTACATCATATTCATAGCGCTAACATAGATGGCCATCATTTTAGAGGATATCTAATAACTGGATCTAAAACATCTTGTAATACAATTAATAAAGTGGAAAACTTTTTGCATGTAAGAAGGCCAATTTGTTTTATATTTTCTGGACTAGGATTTCAAAGGTCTCGAATAAGTAAGTAAATATATTTGATTAATTATTTTGAATGTTACAAAACATTAAGATATTTTAAAATTTATTTCTAAAAAGCTTCTTAAAATTCTAAATTTTAGTCCTGATTATTAATAGGACATTATTTTAAGATGTGTGTAAGATGTCTCATTTAAAATCATTTTAGAAATTTTAATGAAATAAAAATTAGTTACGCAAAGTGCATTAACGAGAAAAAAGCACGAAAACAGAGGATTTAATTGATTTTTTATTCTTTTGGTATGGAGTAAGCAGAAATGCGTCAATAAAAATCAAGAATTGAAAACAGTGCTTATCGCATTTTTTTATTTGCGAGGCCGGATTTATGAAATTGTGTCTCTATGGACTAAACTGATGAAAGAAAATTTGATATTTTAGAAAATTTGAAATGACTTTTACGATTGGGTCTCGGGAATTAAAAATGCATTGTCTTCATTCTTGATTTTTTGACAGATAAACTGCCTTTTTGTTTGCAAATTGTATGTGAAACACTATTTGCTATCAATTATAATTGTTTAAAGAATTTTTTCTTGATTCACGCTTTTCCCATTATAAAATTAAAACCACAGAAAAAACGTTCTTATTATCTAACTACTATTTTGGCAACGACGAAACTTATACAGGGTTTCAGAAATAGTTGGCTAAACCTTAAAAGCACATTTCTCTCATTGTAAGGATGAAAAAAAGTCATATAAACATGGGTTTGGAAATGCTTCCTTTCTAAGTTATAAACATTTTTAATTGACTTTAGAGAAATTGCTGGAAATGATTTCCTTCCGCATCAATGCATGCTTTGCATCGATTGTCGCATGGATTGTCGAAGACGTTCAAAAATTTCTGAAGTATTTCGTATTTTTTACACGCAGCGATAATATGATTTCGGAGTACTTCTACAGTAGCAATAGGATTATCATACACGAGAGTTTTAAGATATTTTTGACAATCTATGCGACGTCGATGCAAAGCATGCATTGATGCGGAAGGAAATCATTTCCAGCAATTTCTGTAAAATCTAAAAATGTTTATAACTTGGAAAAAAACCATTTCCAATTCTATATTTACATGACTTTTTTCATTCCTACAATGAGTAAAATATACTCTTAAAGTTTGGCCAACTATTTCTGAAACACCCTGTACATGTTGAACATAAGGTTTTATACTAATTTGGCTGATATACATTCAGTGTTACTTGCCTTTCTATAAGAAAGGGAACTTTTTAGCAAACTTATCGAATTTTTCTTTTACGTATATATACATTAGGTGTACAACTTTGCTTCCACCGTTTTTCTTTTCGACATTTGAGGCTTTATTGTAAAAAATTGGTTATACATTTACGATTCAAAATATTGTCTTTTGCGGGCCACTACATTCTCCCATCTTTTGGGCAGCGTACGAATCCCGCGTCGAAAAAACTGGTCATTTTTTGAGGCGATCCACGTATCGTTCCAATGCTTGACTGCTTCATAAGATCGTAAGTGCTGGTCAGTCAGGCCATGTGCCATGATCGAAACAAGTAATAGTAAGAGGGAACAATGTCTGGAGAATACGGCGGGGGTAGGACTTCTTATTTTAACGTTTCCAAGTATGTTTTGATCGATTGTGCGACATGGGGTCGAACATTGTCATGCTGCAAAATTACTTTATCGTGTCTCTCATTGTATTGTGGCTGTTTGTCTTTTAATGCTCGGCTTAAACGCATTAATTGCTTTTGATACAGATCGCTTGTGATTGTTTCAGACAGTTTTAGCAGCTCATAATACACTACGCCGAGCTGGTCTCACCAAATACAGAGCATGACTTTTGAACTGTGAATATTCGATTTGGCCGTCGACGTGGAAGCTTGGCCGGAAAGTCCCCATGATTTTCTGCTTATGTTATCGTAATAAACCCATTTTTTGTCCCTATGCGTCACAATGCGATGCAGAAATCCTTTCCGCGCAGAAGTCTTTCAAGCAGCTGTTCACAAGCAAACAAACGCCGTTCAACGTCTCTCGGCTTCAAGTTGTACGGCACCCAATTTTCTTGTTTCTGAATCATTCTCAAGGCTTTCAGGCGTTTTGAAATGACTCGTTGAGTCACTTCCAATGATCTTGCCAATTCTTCTTCCGTTTGACTTCATGAAACAATTTCTCAAATTCTGCATTTTTGAGAACCTTCACTCTTCCATCGTCATGCCGGTCCTCGATGTCAAAATCACCGTTCTTGAAGCGTTGAAATCACTCACGACACGTTCTTTTACTAATAGCAATCTCGCCATAAGTATTTGAGACCATCAGCCGCAGATTTCTTTATATTGAAGCAGAAAATTAAAACCTTCCGCAAATGATGAGAATTTGGCTCGTAAACTCACATTTTCAATCGAGAATAACTTTACGATGCGGACCCAAATTGCCTAACGTTTTGATGGGGTTATGTGATAAATATCCAAGCTTATTGTATGACGTCTACGTATGTTTATTTCCACCACCACGTATATACCGCTAGTCATTTATTGAAAAATGGTAGAAGCAAAGTTGTACACCTAATATGTATTGCTTGCATGTGCGTTAGTACACAATATAAAAAAAAATTACTCTATTTTAATAGGTGGAGCTTTAATGAAATTTTCAACGTTTGCTAGGGCAATTAACAAATGTAATACTGTTTTGAAACCTTATGGTATATATCTCACAGATATCTTGATAAATGAAAATAATGTTTCCGAAAATATCGTGAATTTATTCTTAGGCCTCGTTGGACTACAGGTAAGGAAAACTTTGGATTTTTGTAAATGTATTCTGTTTTTGATCACTTTAGCTTCAAGCGGGGAGTCATCACGACGTCAAAATGATGTCAAAGTGACTGCAAAATGATCATTAAAAGTTACTTTTTGGTTGATTTCGATTCACTTTGATGTCATTTTGACATTATTGGACTCATTGTTCTGCTTGGGTAAGGGGATGCCGGACTGACTCAATTACAGACATTTCTTTTCAAAGCAATTTCGTTGAATTGGGTTTACTGAATTAAAAATTTTTTTACATATTTAGAGCACACATATTAATTTTAAATGAAAAGGTCAATAGCATGTCAATAACAAAAAATTTAAAAGTTACATTAATAATTATTTATACGCACTTATCTACACCGTAGAGCTGTTCAGTCACGACAATGTCAGGTTAATTTGACAGTTCTACAGGTTTCCTGGACAAGATAAAACATTACCACTCTTCGGACAACGTGCTAGAATAACATTAAATTATCGAGTCTTAAATCAAAAGCTTAGAAAAGAATATATGTAATTATGATAAAATTATGTGCGTAAGTGTACGCAAAATATAAGTGCAGAATGGTAAATAGAACGCTTGTATCTATACTTGATTCACTGCAGGATTGTATCCAAGTCTGTGTATACGGACAGAATAGTAAAGAGAGCATAGCGTATTCACAATAGTACCGTGTACTTAAATACTTGTATATGGTTCGCACTTATACTCGTATATATTTATGTTAAAGAACCAAACAGGTGAAATAATCTTTATATTTCAATGTTATTATTTCACAATTGTAATGTATTTAAATTACACAACTGATCTATTTACAAAATAGTTAAATCTATAATATAAACATATTTTTTATTAAAGATTGTTTTTATTGAGTATTACAGTAATAATGATACACAAAGCAATAGTATGAAAAATAAAATTTTATGAATAAATAATTAAAAATTAAAAAAGAAGCATAAAAAACTTTATTACAAGTTAAATAATATAAAATAACAAAATAAATCTTATTTTCATAATTTTATTACAAGAGTCATTAATGGACTAATAACAAAAAAATGAAAAATTATTATAAAATAAAAAAAACGTTTAAATCTGTCATGTTATAATATTTGTTGAAAATAGAGTAAACACAAACAAGAAACGTCGAGACACTTAATGTCCTTTTGCAAATTCGATTTATTAAATATGTAGCATTTCAGAATATTAATTTTGAATATTATTTCTGATTTCTAATTAATAATTAAAAATTAATATGTCAAGTCGATTCTCTTATGTTAGCCTTTAAAGAAGCAAATATGCAAACCTGAGCAAGAAACTTCTTCTCTGGGGAAATATGCGCATAACGCGGATAAATTTTTGTCCGCGCTGAGTATAATCTTGCAATGAATCGAGTATATAAAAATAGAAGATTAGTTTCTGGGTGCCGTGATAGATGGCATTAAAATCGAAGAATAAGGACAGATGATATATTTACATTCATGAGTATGCTGAACAATTAGTATTATTTTATTCAGTTGGCCTTAGGGCTATTTCTTTTCCCCGCGTGTTGCTTGATTCTCGCTTAAAAAAAGAATTTTGTAATATAGACGTCGAGAAAGCTCGGCCTTAGGTCCAATATTCCCTTAAGTTTTTATTAATATATTGTGTCATATACATAAAATAAACCAACAATTTATTTTATAATATTAATTTTTGTTAAAAATAAAGATGACTTAAAATAAAAAGCATTTTCTTTACATGTCTTACAGATTGGAATAGTTGATCTTCTATCATCTGTTGGTATTGTTCCCGACCTTATAATTGGTCATTCCATTGGTGAATTAATCTGTGGATACGCCGATGGATGTTTGACAGCTGAAGAAACAATTCTGTTGGCATATTTTATCGGTTTAGCGCTTTATGAATCAAAAATAATCAACGGTTCCATGGCAGAAATTAATTGTGATTATGAAACTATAAAAAATATGTGTCCTTTGGATATTGATGTAGCTTGTTACAATAGTTCATCTAATTTTATCGTGAGCGGGCCAACAGAATCTATGAGAACATTTCTTGCTGATTTACGGGTACATTATTATTTAAGCAACAATGCAGTACTTGGAATTAGTTGCACATTTCAGATCAATTTCTAAGATTAATGCTTCCTTTCCCTCACCATTATCATTTACGATTTGATAATCGAGCTGCCGATTGTGCATGTAACCTCAAGAGTGTCCCGATGTGAAAAGTATACCAGAGTTATACCTTTCGTATGAAATGTGCAATTATTTCCGAGCACTGACATAATTAAAAAGTTGAATGAACTTATTAAGTGAAGTTCGACTATAATTGTGCTGTCTTGTCCAGATGGATATAGTGTAGTGTGCTTCTTAGCGCATCAACAAGAGATTTTAAGCTCGAAGAGCGCGCATGTGTCGCGCTACTGCCGTGCGCGGGGCCCCCGCCGCGTGCGCGCTTCATGTCTTTATGACATTCCGATTAATCAGAAAAGAAATGTGTTAATTCCTCTATCCGGTATACGGAACTGAGATGTTCATACACACCTGAGACCTGAGTGTGGATCTCATAGCCTTTCTTGATCTATCGAAATGGCTTTCGCTCGATTGTCGCCCTTATTCCTAGCGTTGACCCTTAAACTTGTTTGTCACCTATCTCTCACACCTCCTGGAATGTTTGCTCTACCTGCACAGATGAAAAAAGGGGAAAGGGCATAGGATCATAACCATACTTTTGAGAAAAACCTCAATAAGCTGTGATAACTTATCTTCCAGGCCCGCGAGATAATCTCAGATAGACTCAGATCGCTTCCTTTTTCTTGATTTTTGATTGGATTTACCTATCTAGTTTCTATAATTTACTACATGGAAGGACCGAAAATTAACGCACTGTTGATGCTACGCACAACAGTAAAACAATGAAGCGCGCGTGCGGCGGGAGCCCCGCGCACGGTAGTAGCGCGGCACACGCGCGCTTTTCAAACTTTAAAATCGCCTGTTGATGCTTGCGCCACCGACGAGAGACTATTAAAGATCGCTAACCTTACGGGAGTTTGTGTGACTGTTAAATTTTAATGATAAACTGACAATACAGTACTAATTTTATAATTTACTGTTATCCTAAAGTTTCATAGATATGCTTATGTATTTGTAACCCGAAAATTCTCGATTTTTATTAAAAATTGCAGTTTTGATGTTATCATCTAAGTTTGATTATTGATAAAGATAATAACTGATCAAAAAGATTTACAATTTTAAAACAATATACAATGATGTTATTAAATATAAGTATGCATACTTGCTTATGAAGTATTTGTATAATAAAAAAATCAAGATTTTAATAATATATTACTCAAATATTTGTATTAACAATAATATAGTCGATAACGTCATTGCTCTTCAATTACCGCCGGGCCTCTGGGGTCCCATTGACGGCCCCAAAAATTTATCTAGGGTTGACGGCCTTTAATAATCTTTCGTCGGTGCTTGTGCTAAGGAGCAAACTACACTGCATCTATCCGGACGAGACGTTGCATAATCAGTGCTCTGCAATTATGTATACAAGCGGTATTATGTAACACAGTGTACAACTCAGTAGATTCCAACTATAGCACAAGTCAACAAGATTGCATGCTTGTCAAATGTAGCTCTGATTTTTTTTATTCAGGCCTTGTCCAGTAATTGTACAAATAATTCTTGTGAAGCCAGTACACACATACAAGGACACACCGCGTAATAAAAGACTCGATGATATCAATACGATGTTTGCCATAAAATTCGAAGTTGGCTCACGTCGTACTTTTCTTAAAAAAATTCAAAGAAGTCCTCGCACTATTTCAAAGAGTATAAAAGACTGCATATAGGAGAAAATTACGTTACAATATCCGCACGCGTATTTGTGCTCCGATTCGGCTCCAATTATTCTGAATTCAATTATGCTTTTTTGCCTACTCTAGCGCCAGCGGTAAACACCATCTTTTAACTACATTTGCCTGTTGCTTCAATCGATCAATCGATCATAAGATTAATGATCAATCGATAATAGGATCTAGTAGAATTTTACAAAATCATATACATATAATTAAAACACTATGTAGTTTTATGTCACTTTGTGGATACCAACATTTTTATATTTGATATCACTAAACGGATATTACATTTAATATTACTGGAATGAATAGCCGTTTTTCCTAGTAAATATTCTTAACCTTCAGTTTCTGCGTGATTTTGAAAACTACGTCAAATGATTGATATTTATTAACAGACGGTTGAATACTAGCTTCAACAGAAACAGTGTTTCAACAACAAGTCGCCACTGTGTAACACTGTGTGACATGACTGTGTTACATTACTGGAAAGCACTTAATGTTTTCAATTTAATTTCTCTAAATCTGTTAAATTAAATAAATAATAATATTTCCTTGAATAATAATATATTTTTGTATATTTTTTCAGACTAACAATATTTCTGTAAAAGAAATTTTTTGTGGCTACATACCTTTTCACAGTCGTTACATTAAACCTGCAATAGTCAAGTGTAGCGAGTATTTGAAAGGAATGATACCACAAAGAATATTTTGTAGCTCAAAATGGCTAACTACATTTGCTCACGAATATTTGAATAAACCCTTTTTATGTTCAGAATACTATATAAACAATTTATCATCTTCGGCACTATTTGCAGAGACATTAAGTTTAATTCCAAAAAACACGGTGACGATTGAAATATCACCTGAGAATATTCTTCAATGTATTTTAAACGATTCTTTATATTCTACAATAACAAATATAGCGTTATTTGAACGTACAGAGAATCACAGTGATGAAAAATTTTTAGAAACAATTGGAAAACTCTATAATACAGGATTGCAACCACAGATTGCAAATCTGTACCCGACAGTAGAATTTCCTGTAAGTCGCGGCACACCAATGATTTCTTCTCTTATAAGGTATAGTATGTATATATTATATCCAGATATAAATGGGCAAATTACTTGTTGGAATTATTTAGAATTTGAACTTGCGCGTGCTTGAGCCTTAGTGACCTGCGGATGCCATCTCTAGGCTATTGTGCTTAACGCTTTTTTATATGTGTTTCTCCGTTTATTTTCGTCAGTTGAACACCGACCCGTGCAAGTAACGGCTACGTATAAGCAACGTGTTACACGTTATAATTAAACCTAATTGTTGAATAAATATCCTGATAATATTAACTTCTAACTTTTATAAACAATTGGTGTTTGATGTTGTATTTCGGATAAAACTAAATATTTTTCCTGTGTACGTGTCGTGTGAAACACATGGTCAAGCTTAAGATAGCTAGTGAAAAGATTTCGCTATGTAACATCGTAAAGTTCAACAAAACGAATTTTCAGTCGTGGAAATTTCAAATGAAAACATTGTTCTATTACAATAATTTATTGGCTATCGTCGAGGGAAGTGAGATGCTTCCTGAAGAAGCTACGGACGTGAATGCAGCGGTGAGAAATTCCAAGCGCATGGCCTGGAAAAAAAGATACGCAAAGACGCGCTTCCTCATAATTACGGCGTGAGATATAAATGGAATATATTACAGTGTGATACTGCCTATGATATGTGGAAAAAATTATCGATGATCTACGAACAGCGATCATCAACGAATAAGGTGTCGTTATTACAGTATTTTCATGGGTACGCGATAGAGCCGGACTGCACTACGGCGTAGCACGTGGCAAAATCTTGCCTTCCGATTATGTGATTTTGGGAAGAAGATCGATGACGACACGATCATGACCAAAATTACGTCAACGCTGCCGTCAAAATATCGTGCTTTTAAAATTACATGCCAATGTTCCGGAGAGTGCGTAAACTATCTCAAATTTGTTTCATAAATTATTACAAAAAAAAAAGAATATACTCAAGGAGAAACAAATCAGTGAAGAGCTCGCGGCTATGGTGGTCAATCCAGCAAAAGGCACAAGGGGCAATGTGGAAAATAGAGGCGGAAATAAGGGTAAGCAATTCAAGTAACCCGAGAAGAAAAAAAATGCTAGATGTTTTTGATGCTCTGAAAAGGGACATTTTGCATGGGAATGTCCGACGAAACCAAAGAAGAAGCCTGCTGAAAATGGCGGTGTTTCAGGTAGTGCGACAAGTGGCTCTGGTGCAGCGTGTGCGTTCACGTTCCCAGCCATGTTTAATCATGAGAATGTGGCGTTGGTAAACACGTGGTTTTTGGACAATTGTGCATCACTACATTCCACGTTTCGTCGAGAGTGGATTAGAGACTATAAAAGTAAAGCACTTGAGAACATAAAAATGGTCAACAACGGAATTTGTCCTGCGAAGGGATGTGGATAGGTCAAAACAATAAAATGCGTCGATAGAAAATACGAAAAGGTTTGCATCGATAATGTATTTTTTATGTCAATTTTACGTAGAAACGTTTGTCTGCAAGACGTTTAACAGACAAAAACATACGCATGACTCTCACGGAAAGGAAGGCAGAACTAATGCACAATGGCTTCAAGGTAACTGAAGATGTGAAAACGTCGAATAATGTGTATCGCTTAGCATTTAAAACTATACCTTGCAACAAGGCGAATGCTGCGGAGTATGACTCACAAGGGGAGCACCAGACATTGTCCCCTCCGATTTCGTTGAACTTTATATATGTTATAAACCTATCCTCCCACTAATTCATCTTAAAGTAATAGGACCCGCCTCTCAAGCATTCGCGAGAAAAACGCGTTTAAAGATTTACGTGTGCGTAATGTATCGTGTAATAAGAACAGATTGACACCTAAGCAGCGTAGCCTAGTCGGTAAGGCGCCTGACTACATATTACTGGTTCGAATCTTACTTTTTCCATTTTTTTTTGTTTTTAATTTCCTCGCAACGTACTATTGTGTGTGATGTATGTTTTTAAATACACTACTCAAAAAAAAATAGGGAACACTTTCCAGACACCAAAAATTAGGCTACTTTCAAATGACTGTAACTCGGTGAAAAATCATCGTAGGTAAAAAATAAAAAAAGCATTTTGAAGCTTGAAGATCGAGCTTTAACGTTCTACTAGCAGATTTTCAAAATTCTTTTAACTTCCTTGTCTTACGCAGTAAAAAAACACACCTTGTTTTGTTCGTTAAAATTTTGTATTTTTGACACTTTGCAGATCGACCAACAAATTTTTTTCGAATAATTCAAGTAAAATTTCATAAACTACAACATTTTACCTACAAAATGCTTTTTCAAAAATTTCTCTACGATTTGTTTTGACCGAGTTACGCTACTTTGAAGCTAAACCTGCATTTTTTACAAATGATATCCGTACTCCGTGAAAAATCATCGTAGACAAAAAATCAAAAAACCATTTTAAAGCTCGAAGTTTCAGCTTTAACATGCTATTAATGGTTTTCAAAAATTTTCTCAATTTCTTAGTACTATGCCCCAAAAAAGATACACTGTTTTTTCCTTAAAATAACATATTTTTAACAGCCTGTAGCTAAAAAAAAAAATTTTTCTCGACAAATCCAATGCAAGTGCCATAAAGTATGACATTTTCTCTACAAAATGCTTTTTTTAAAGTTTTTTTACGATTTTTTTTGACCGAATTACAAGACTTTGAAGATATACATTTTTTACAGTACATTTTTCCGAAAAATGACGTCTACCGCCGACATTAGCATTACCCAATGTGCACCACGTGGAGATTGTCGGTCGGATTTTTGCACATCGTGTGTGTGAGTGAGTGAGTGAGTGAGTGTGTGTGTGTGTGTGTGTATGTGTGTGTGTGTGTGTGTGTGTGTGTGTGTGTGTGTGTGTGTGTGTATCACAGCAGAGATAAGGATCCCGCAGTTCGTCACTTCTGCAGTATTTAATGACTCCAAACCCTCTCTGCTGTGTGTGTGTGTGTGTGTGTGTATGCGTGCGCGTGCATGAGTGTTCAATAGTGTGTATTTCCTCCTCTCTGATCAATTACTGCTTGCAAGCGTTCTCGCATATTTATACATCTTGCAATACGATCTTGCGGAATGTTGTGCCAAATTTCCGTTAAAATTTCTCCCAATTCTTCTAAATTTCGCGGCTGTTCCTCGCGACGCCTTAATCGTCGTTCCATTTTATCCCAAATGTGCTCGATTGGATTTAAGTCCGGGCTATTGGCGGGATGATTTAACAGTCTAATTGCGTGTCGTTGAAAAAAACGTCGCGTTATATTCGCTGTATGAGGTCGAGCGTTGTCTTGCATAAAAATAAAGTTCCGACAGATTCGATTTAATAGCAAAACGTGTGGTCGTAGAATATCATTGATATAACGAACACCCGTCATTGCCGGAGGTGGTAGGATCACTAGATCACTTCGTCTTGTAAGTGATATACACCCCCACACCATCACGGAACCGCCGTTGTAGGATCGTATTGGCATAACGCAACGTCGATCATAGCGTTTATTTCGTCGACGCTAAGTACGTATACGAGCATCATTGCCATAAAGGCAAAAACGTGATTCGTCGAAGAAATATACATTTCTCCAATCCCTAGCGGTCCAATTTATGTGATCGCGCGCAAATTGATAACGTACTTGGCGATGTACGAGTGTGAGTCTTGGTACTTGTGCACGAACACGAGAACGAAGACCGGCTTCTCTCAAACGGTTGCAAATTGTTTGTTCGCACACATGGCGCAAATGAATGTCATCGCGAATGTTTCTTGCGGTAATTATTCGTCTTTTTAATGCATAACGAACAATGGCTCGATCTTGTCTATTTGTCGTTAATTGAGAACGACCACTACCTTCACGTCTCGTGTAATTTCCTGTGTCTTGATATCGTAACCAAGCTCTACTCACTACGGACACGGATGCACCAATATCTTGCGCCACATAACGCATACTAAAACCTTGTTGCAAAAGCGCAATTATGCGTGCAACTTCTACGGCCGATAAATGTCTACGCGGCATTTTGAAAATTCCGTGTCGCTTATCACACTGCGAGAATCGCCGGCGTACTAAACAAAATTTTATTGTATTGAGCATGCAATGTTTACATATGGTCATCTTTGTCTAAAAAGAGATTTTTTTTAGACTAAGACGACTGTAAACATATAGTCGTCTTAGTCTAAAAAAAAAAAACGACAAATAGACAAGATCGAGCCATTGTTCGTTATGCATTAAAAAGACGAATAATTACCGCAAGAAACATTCGCGATGACATTCATTTGCGCCATGTGTGCGAACAAACAATTCGCAACCGTTTGAGAGAAGCCGGTCTTCGTTCTCGTGTTCGTGCACAAGTACCAAGACTCACACTCGTACATCGCCAAATACGTTATCAATTTGCGCGCGATCACATAAATTGGACCGCTAGGGATTGGAGAAATGTATATTTCTTCGACGAATCACGTTTTTGCCTTTATGGCAATGATGCTCGTATACGTACTTGGCGTCGACGAAATGAACGCTATGATCGACGTTGCGTTATGCCAATACGATCCTACAACGGCGGTTCCGTGATGGTGTGGGGGTGTATATCACTTACAAGACGAAGTGATCTAGTGATCCTGCCACCTCCGGCAATGACGGGTGTTCGTTATATCAACGATATTCTACGACCACACGTTTTGCTATTAAATCGAACTTGTAGGAACTTTATTTTTATGCAGGACAACGCTCGACCTCATACGGCGAATATAACGCGACGTTTTTTTCAACGACACGCAATTAGACTGTTAAATCATCCCGCCAATAGCCCGGACTTAAATCCAATCGAGCACATTTGGGATAAAATGGAACGACGATTAAGGCGTCGCGAGGAACAGCCGCGAAATTTAGAAGAATTGGGAGAAATTTTAACGGAAATTTGGCACAACATTCCGCAAGATCGTATTGCAAGATGTATAAATATGCGAGAACGCTTGCAAGCAGTAATTGATCAGAGAGGAGGAAATACACACTATTGAACACTCATGCACGCGCACGCATACACACACACACACACACACACACACACACACACAGCAGAGAGGGTTTGGAGTCATTAAATACTGCAGAAGTGACGAACTGCGGGATCCTTATCTCTGCTGTGATACACACACACACACACACACACACATACACACACACACACACACACACACACACACACTCACTCACTCACTCACTCACACACACGATGTGCAAAAATCCGACCGACAATCTCCACGTGGTGCACATTGGGTAATGCTAATGTCGGCGGTAGACGTCATTTTTCGGAAAAATGTACTGTAAAAAATGTATATCTTCAAAGTCTTGTAATTCGGTCAAAAAAAATCGTAAAAAAAACTTTAAAAAAAGCATTTTGTAGAGAAAATGTCATACTTTATGGCACTTGCATTGGATTTGTCGAGAAAAATTTTTTTTTTTAGCTACAGGCTGTTAAAAATATGTTATTTTAAGGAAAAAACAGTGTATCTTTTTTGGGGCAAAGTACTAAGAAATTGAGAAAATTTTTGAAAACCATTAATAGCATGTTAAAGCTGAAACTTCGAACTTTAAAATGGTTTTTTGATTTTTTGTCTACGATGATTTTTCACGGAGTACGGATATCATTTGTAAAAAATGCAGGTTTAGCTTCAAAGTTGCGTAACTCGGTCAAAAAAAATCGTAGAGAAATTTTTAATAAAGCATTTTGTAGGTAAAATGTTGTAGTTTATGAAAGTTTACTTGAATTATTCAAATATCATTCGAAAAAAATTTGTTGGTCGATCTGCAAAGTGTCAAAAATACAAAATTTTAACGAACAAAACAAGGTGTGCTTTTTTACTGCGTAAGACAAGGAAGTTAAAAGAATTTTGGAAATCTGCTAGTAGAACGTTAAAGCTCGATCTTCAAGCTTCAAAATGCTTTTTTTATTTTTTACCTACGATGATTTTTCACCGAGTTACAGTCATTTGAAAGTAGCCTAATTTTTGGTGTCTGGAAAGTGTTCCCTATTTTTTTTTGAGTAGTGTATTTAACCTATAAAATAACTGTTTTAATTATACAATTAATTATATTTCAGAAATTATGAAATTCATTTATTTATTAATGTTTTTAAGGTTTGGTGAATAAAAAATAATATAATTTTATTATATAATTTTATGTGTCGGTATGTGTCCCTCAAACCATGCAATTGCGTTGGTTAAAATTTAAGCTTCAATTGTCAGAATTAAACATTTTACAGATTTTGCGGTGCATAAAATTTACCGCTGAGCTGCAACTCGTGCAGATACTTGAGTTCTGTGACATCAGCGAACGTGCTTACGGCGTGTGTATTTACGTCTGAACGGAGGACGCCAATGAATATTGTATTGAACTCCTATTCTTAATATCTCGTATTGCACCTCTTACGGCCGTCTCGTTACCGAGACTAGAATTATCTGCTGTGCTATTCTTAGCACAGTTATTAGAAAAGGGGGAATCTATTGACTTATCGCGAATGAACATTTTTCTTTGACCAGATTCTACAATTGCCATTAAACCGGTTGACATCTCCTTCTCAAAAGTGGTCGGCTTTTGTCGCCAATTGGGTCGGCAAGATCCAACACCTAACAAAACTAGAAAATTGGCGACATATCTTATCTTCAAATAATCCCGCGGACATGTTGTCGCGTGGACTCGATCCTTGCAAATTTACAAACGCAACCCTGTGATGGCATAGTCCTACATTCTTGCAATCTGAGCAAAAGCATTGGCCCAGTGGAAAATTTTCTCAGCTAGGAGATGACATTCCCGAAGGACGGGAAGTTTTCGTAGCCATTGCCACTTTTGACTGTTCAGCAATGGACAAATTGATGAGTAGAGTCTCTGGCTTAAACAAAGGGAGGATCCCGATAGCGCACGGGATCGATAGTCCACCACCACTCACAACAACCAATGCCTAGAATTTTTTCGTTGTTTGGGTTAGATAAATTAAAATAATTAGTTGGTGGGCTATCGCATCATGCGCTATCGAATCCCCTCCTTAAGCAAAATGTGTCCCATTTTGGTCTATTGGCAACCTCTAGTTCCTTCTTGCCAGACATGTTCTGATGCGGATACTTCGAAAATCTTCCGAGGAGGGATCACCGCAAGCCTCGTCTACACGGACAGACACCACGGCACTTCTTTCCCCGGCAAGGCGTTGAGAGAGCGGTCCAACTAGTATGCGGAGCTGCCCCTGCCCCCCCCTTCCTTCTTCCTCGACCCCACGTCAAGTGGAGTCGGTCGCGTCTGCTTTACTATAAGTTTGGGCAAAAGTGCTCAGCAAGAGCCGCCCACTTCCATCCTTTGTTTTGAGCAGATAAGCCGGAGTTAAAGAGGGACGCTAACGCCCTCCGTCACCGGCCTCCGCTCTCTGGGCCCTAGTTTGAGCTCCAACAACCGCCGCCCTTTTCATCCCGCTACGCGTCCCAAACGCGAGTTAGTCCATCTGAACGCAGCCTTATAAGAATTGATAGGCGAAATTGTAAGGAAAAAACAAGTGCAATTATTAAGAGAGCTAAGTTCAGAATCAAAGAACAGATATATGTATCGATACAAGTATCAAACAATAAAAATGTGTGTTCCTAAGCAAGGCAGCTGTGACTGAATCACTTTTATGTCTTAGGAAGCATGGTTTGTCAATAAGCTCTCTTTATATCTTTTTACATTTATGGGCCTTGTACTCGTTTTTTTGCGCGTGTCTCTTGAAACTGCGTATCTTGCTTGCTCTTTTATTTTGTCGGTTGCTTTTTTGTCCTCCCTTGTCACTCTCGATCAACTATTTATTGAGATATCAATAGGCCTTTGACACGATTGTAGGCAAGCGCCCATTACATCGAAAATGTGAAAGGGAGAATTCTCGAGGCAATGACTATTACTGTAGACAATAACGTGTTTTACATAAAAATTTTGAGACTTAAGCCTGGTTTATGCAGAACGTCATTGTAAGAAATTAACCAATAATCGATTATTCTTCTGTAAATCAATTATGATTGTCCAATTTTTTACGATTACAGCCTGCATAAACCAGGCTTTAGACTTCTTAAGATATCTTGTAAGACACGGAAAAAAATACTTTTTTAATACAGTACTTATCCAAGTTATCGATTAAAACTACTCAAAACATTATCAATTGAGCTGTTACTAAAATTCGATAATCTCGAGTGCTTGGAAATTGCTGGTTTGGGTAAAGTGACGTGCATTTCTCGTGCTATGCGTTTATTTGGTGCGAGACACTATCGTGTTACATAAAATCAAGTTTTTGATAATTAATTTTATTATTCTTTATCTCTCTTTAGAACATGCAATTTTTATCTAAAGTGTTTATCTATGTCTTCTATATTTGTTGAAAAATTTTTTTAAGAAAATAAATTATATATTATATATACAATAATAAATCTTAATGTTTGTAGGTGGGATCATTCCGAACATTTACCTTTAATACAAAATAGAGGAGAAAAAGTACTTTACAAAAGAGAAATAAGTGTTGATATTGATGTAATTGATGAAGTATTTGCATACTTAGCAGGTCATGTTGTCAATGAAAAAAATTTGTTTCCAGCTATGGGATATCTTTTTCTTATTTGGGAAATGGTCTCATCGTTGAGAAAACAAGTCGTTAACAATGTACCAATTGTATTTGAAGATGTTAATTTTATTCGTGCTATAATGCTATCACCAAACAATAATATCAATTTAATCCTTTCTCTTCAAAAGGGTAATATTATTATATAATTAATTAGTTTCTTTAGTTTCTTATTTAAAGTTTAAAATTTTTTTTTAATTAAAAAATTAATTTTATGTCTCTTATATAGTATTTAAAAAGTCGGAAATATCATGTAAAGATAATTAGAAACTCAAACCTTTTCTTTTTAATTACTTTAATTTGTTACCCATATTGGTGTTTTCTTGTCCGCTAAATGTATTACAAATGTTACGTAAAATATTTAAATAGATTATATTTGTACTTAGGTAGTAACAGGTTTGAAATAATCGAAGGAGATAATGCTGTTGTTACCGGAACAGTACGAATTCCAAATAATATTGAAAATGAAAAAGATTTGTCTAATTCTATTGAATACATTGATGAAAAAGAAGATATGAATATGAAAGATATCTATAAAGAATTAAGGCTTCGTGGTTATCAATACACTGGCGTATTTCGTGGATTAAAAAGTGCATCAGTTACGGGATCAAACGGCCATATTGCGTGGACAACTAATTGGGTGGCATTTATGGACAATATGTTACAGATTATGATTTTAGGGGAGACTTCAAGAAGCCTTTCGGTTCCGACAAGAATTCGTAAATTAATAATCGATCCAAAGTATCATATGCAGCAAATTCAGAATGGTCAAATTGAAGAAATACGTGAGTAATTGTTGAAGAATGACATTTCTTACGGAAAATAAGTATTAAGGTTTTACTACTTAGTTAACATTACTAGCCAATTTAGCAATACTAAATTGACCAATTCTTTTTTGGCCAATCCTTAGTATGTGAAAATGCTCCGCACTTGGGCACAAACCTATTGGTAGTCTGTTGAAACAGAAGCATCTGCATGGCGTAATAAATGTGGTGATGAGGTGGCAACATTGACATAAAGATATTTGATAGTACCTTTTATTTGCATCCAAGGGCGAGAACCATTGATCTTCTCATAATCAAGCGAGATTTTCCTCCACGCTAGGCATAATATGGCGGTTTTGTACAATGCTCTTGTTGATTTCTGTGTTTACACAAATTCGTACATCTTTTTTATTAAATTTCAGTACAGCATCGGCGCGCACCATTCTGTTGGTTCAAAAACTCGCCAAATGACTCCTATTTTTTCCAACCGCCTCAATTCTTTTTTTATTTTTATTTTTTTATTTTTTTTTACTAGGTGCAGCAAAATTCTGCGAGGCGCTAAAACTGCATATGGCTTGACATTATCTTTGAGACAGATATGATATAGCTTACCTTTTTTGAAACATCCTAGCCTTTAAAACATCTGGACAAATCCACCTTCAGGATCAATGTTTATTGATAATGATGTCTTTTCTTCCAGTCTAACATGCTCAATGCTTTGATGGCAGGTCGACCGAGTAACGGTTGAATTGGTTGCATGTTCTCTTTTACAACATACACCTGATCAATGATTGCTTCTTTCTTTCACTCAATTTTCGCTTGCGCCACACCCAGCACTTTGAGCGGTATAGAGTCTCCTACTCGCAATTCTTTTCGTGCTTTTGTTAATGCTGTACCTTCTAAATATTGCTTGTAGAGCTTTTTACTTACTACAGTAACGTTAGCTCCTGTATCTATTTTAATAGTCATCTTTGTTCCATTGATGCTTATATAGACTAACCACGGAGGTTTAGAATACACTGTCTTTAATTCTCCTTCTAATATTTGTCGATGCTCATCTGTGATCTTTTGTCAGTTATACCACCACTCTTCTTTTTATTTTTATTTATTCATAGCTCGCACACCGTCTAAGTAGAGATCTTCCTTCTCATTGTCTTTTTCTTTTTTATTGTTAGCCTTCTTTATTTTGTGCACAACTTTTTTTTGCACATTGCTGCCCCGTGCCCTTTTTTCTTACACTTATGGCATTCAGACTCCTTAGCTGGGCACGAGAAAAATGCATGTTGCAGTGTCATGCCGCACCGGTTGCAGCACTTCATTCTTGCTGTTCTTTCCTTGGTTCGTTGTCGTGGTACACCATATGACTGCTGTCGACCACGACCTCTTTGTAGACTTTAACTGTAGACTTTAACTGTGGATTCTATCAAGATTACTTGACGTCTCTGCTCCTTGCAGGACTGTTTGTTGGCTTCTGATTTCTTCCTTTGTTCTTACCTTTGTTATTGCTTTTTCCAACGTAAGGTCAGGATCACACTGTAATGTTTCTGACAGTATCTGCTCTCGACTATCTGCTACAACACAGTCTCTAATAAGTTCGTCTTTTAATGCACCGAAATTACATGTCTCTGCCAACCGATAGAGATCCGCAATAAAATCTTCTACTGTTGTTTTATTCTGCTGTACGCGCCTATTAAATAGTGCTTTTTCTAAAACTACGTTCACTTGAGCCCCAAAATGCTTTTCCAATTTTCTCTTTATTACGTTATAACTCTTAGCTTCTTTATCGTTCAACTTAAACGATAACAAAATGTTTTCTGCTTGCGGCCCCATTAAATACACAAATTGATTGGCTTGTGTCTCTTCAAGCTGACTTACCAATCCGCTTCCTTATAGGTAACGCTCCCATTTGGTGGACTACCGTTGCCATTCTTCTGAATTTGAAAGCTAAAATTCGGTGGCGGAGATAATTGCGCAATTGTTGCCATGCACTGAGAGGGTTTTTGACTGCCGTCGTTGTCTTCCGGCATCGTGCTCGCTTAACCTTACTTTTTCGTTCTTGCACTTGCTGCGTTGCACCTTTTATTATTATGCCTCAAATTACTTGTAATGGGTTCTTTACCACGCTTCCATCATGTTGTGGTATTAGGTCTCCACAAACGACGTCTCGTGTACTTTAATCAAGTGCTTTAATAAGTACGAACAACATACGTGTTATGGGCCTTGAACAAGAGTGCGCGCGCGCGCGTGTGTGTATGTCGGTAACGACTAGGCAGACTACTGCCATCTCTAACGGCTCCTTCAGCCTTGCGCAACACTATACGATTATTAACGAAACATTAAGTTGATTCAATTGTTATTTAGTTTCACAAAAAAGATATATTTTATCCATGTCAACTATTCAAATATTCAACCAAGATTTAAACAAATTCAATATATTGTTATACATATCGGACTAATATTTTAGTTTCTTAACCAATTTTTATAAAAATTATGTGCCTACAATGCTTTAAAAAATAAAGGTTAAAAATAAAATAGAAAAGAGTAGAAACGATCAACGATAATTTGTATTATTTGTTTACATTATTACTTGATTGTTTAAAAAATTACGAGGTTTCAGCAATCAGCAAAGTCGCGAATTTCATCTAATTTCTCAAAGAATTAGTCATATTATATTTCTAATCCTTTTAATACGTATTGGCGCCTCTACATTATTATGATTATTAATTAAAGTATTCACCAGAACTAATTGTCAATTATTCAGTATTTACCAATACTTAACTATTCCTAATACATAAGTATTGATCAATTTCTAATGACCTCAATTTCTAATTACTAGTTTCTAATATTTAGTATTCACAAAAACTAACAGTTAATACTTAACCTTTATCAATATTTACGTATTCATCAATACTGACTTTCAATACTCACAATCAGTATTACAACTTAAATACTAACAAAAGACATGTCACAAGTGGCCGGCGCCAATTTGATTCCCCTTGAAATATGTTGGTAAACCGAAAATTTCAGAGACTTGTATTTTTTTATATGTGCAAAATCTCAAATTTAGGAGGTAAAACCTCTTTGAAGAAGAACGAAATTTCTCTTTCAAGGCGAATATCATCGAAAGTATAAGAGATACAAAAAAATTTTTTTAACAAAATTTATTCTGTTTAAAGAGTATTCTAAAGTTGTAAAAAAAATACTTTTGAAAAATTTTCTTTAACAAAATACTCCCTCAATCCAGTTCTTTTTACATTAAAAAATTTCTTTTAAGACAATTTAAAGATTATTTTTTTCCAAATTCAATCATAGGGTGTTGAAAAAGGGTCACATATTTCGATAGCAAGTAATGTTGATCAAAACAAGAAGAAAAAGTCTAATTAACATGGGTCCTAAGACTAATATTTTCACAGATATAAGCTATTTTGTTATTTGAGCTCTTTGTCATTTTTTTATCAGTCGTGTCATCTTTAGAATATAATGAACAAAGGAGTTGGCTTGTCTATTGCGAACAAAACGTAAATATCAGGAGAAAGAAATAAAGTTAGAATGCCTGATTTGAAAGAGTGCGTGATTCTCTATGACGTAGGGCTGAAACATGCGTGAGAGTAAATGGCAACCACACATAGCAACTCCACTAATGCCAAGTCAGCATTAAATCTTTTTGTTTAAAAAAAAAATTTTTTTTTATTTTGTCATCGTACATTTAGTTTTTTTACTACAGTTTTTTTATGGAAGATAAATAATTACATTTCATATTAAAATAAAAATTGTTTTTTTATCTCTCTTTGTTTATTTTTTATTTGTCAGGGCATCTAGCAAAAAGACATTCTCATTTTACCTTACTCCTTTGTTCATAACATTCTAAAGATAACACGACTAATAAGAAAATAACAAAGAATTCAAATAACAAAATAGCTTGTATCTTTGAAAATATAAGTCTTAGGACTCATGTTAATTAGACATTTTCTTCTTGTTTTGATCAATACTACTTACTATTATAATATGTGACCTTTTTTTTCAATACCCTGTCTAATAAAAGTATCTTACAATATAGCATTTTTGAGAATTAATTATAAATGCCTCTACACACACACGCACGCACGCACGCACGCACGCACGCACGCACGCACGCACGCACGCACGCACGCACGCACGCACGCACGCACGCACGCACGCACACACACACACACACACACACACACACACACACACACACACACTGGCAATGGAATAAAAAGTTACAATGGCAATGGTCTATTAATGTTTGGGCTGGTATGGTAGGAAGATTAGTTTATTAGTCCATATTTCTTCAAGCAAACATTAAAGCGCAAAATTATTTAATTTTTTTGCAAAATCAGTTACCGATCCTTTTAGAAACTATTGATCTTTAGACCCATAATAGAATGTGGTTTATGCAAGACGGGGCGCCCGCTCACAGAGCACGCAACGTCAGGGACTATTTAAATAATGTTTTCGGAAGACAATGTATTGGTTTCAAACTCAGGAGTGGCCTCTTAGATCTCCTGATCTGACGTTATTGGATTTTTTTCTCTAGAGATATGTTAAAGAAAAAGTGTACAAGACTGAGCCGACGACTATTGAAAATGTGCAATACGTATTCGTAACGTTTTCAGAAGCATAATACCAACTGTTCTTAATAGAGCGTAACAATTTTCATAACAAATTGTGTTTATGTATTTAACAAGGTGAATGTGTTTTCAAACACCTTCAATAAAATACCTAATTATTTTTAAATACTTTCCTCCCTTCATACACACACACATACACACACACACACACACACACAGCAGAGAAGATTTGGAATCATTAAATACCACGGGAGTGACGAATTGTGGAGTCCTTATCTCTGTTGACACCCGCACGCACGCACGCACGCACGCACGCACGCGCGCGCGCACACACACACACACACACACACACACACACACACACACACAAGAGATGTAAATCTGACCGTGCAACCTCCAGTAGCTTTGGAAAAAATTCAAAATAAACTACAAAATATGCAATAAGAGATACAATGTTAGAGTATTGGTAGTTCCCTAATTAAAGGGTATCGGTACTTCCCTAACATTCTATATTTTTTTATTGCATTGTCTTGTAGTCGATTTCGAAACGGAAATATTTGGGGTGATAGATTAAAATGGGACACCCTGTATATGGTTTGATTTGGAAAAAGATAACCAATAAATTTGGCTGAAAAAAAATTTTTTTAAATTGAAGAAAACGTTGAGTGGTGCGGGTATTTTGTTTAACAAAACAAAAAAATTTTTTTTTTTCACAACTTTAAAGAATCCTTTAAACTATACAACTTTTGTTAAAAAAGTTTTCTTCTACCTCTTATACTTTTGACGATATCTCCGAAAGAAAAATACCGTTTTTTTTTCAAAGTTTTATTTCCTAAATATGAGATTCCGTCCATATAAAAAAATACGAGTCTCTTTAATTTTCGTGTTTAACAACATATTTCAAGGAGAATATCGGCGTCGGACATCCGTGACAGTTTCCTTGTAAGTATTGAGCATCAATATTTATTTTCCGTAAGAAATAGGTAAATGTAACAGTATGCGATTGTATAATATTATAATTGTACGACAAATCAATTCTATTTAATACGTTGTAGAATTTCCTGTTCGTTATTATAAATCATTGGACGCTGTAATATCCGGAGGAATACAAATTTTTGGTACCGTAACTACTCCTATAATTCACCGACAGAAAGCAGTTAATGTCGTTCTTGAAGAATACAAGTTTATTGACCATCATGATTTAGAAACTATGTCGTTATGCGATGCAATAAGAATGTCGATACATATTGCACTCGAATGTTGTAATATAATAAATATTAAAATAATTGAATATATCGATGATAGTGATAAAATAACACCAGAAGACCTAAATTATCCAATTGTTAATGATGTATTAAGTGATTTACCTCAGATTCGACATCATACTAAGTTAGTAACAAATCATGGAAGATTCAAAAATATCTCTTTGTCAAACAACGTTTCTACAACAGAGATTACTAAATTGTCAAAAGACGAAAACTGTTTAATGATCATTGGTTATGATATTTTGACTAAAAATAACAAGAAATTATATAGACAATTATTGTCTCTATTAATGTCGCAAGGTTTTCTACTTACTTTGGAGAAATCCGATTCAATCTATGATTATTCATGCCTGAAAACATACGGGTTGGATGTTATACTGAAAAAACAAGTAAATAAAAAGACACTTTTATTGTTAAGAAAAACACAAAATATTGTTAGAAAGCAGTACCAGATTGTACACGTAAATAATTACGAATTTACATGGATAGATAAACTGAAATCAATCATGAATGTGGAAAATCAGACTAATGTGAATACAAGAATAATACTTGTCGCAGAAAAAGACTTTGAATGCGGATTACTAGGTCTTATTAATTGTTTACGAAAGGAATTGGGCGGTGAAGTAATCAGAGGTGTATTTATTCAAGATGACAAAGTGCCAGCTTTTTCTTTGCAAGAACCATTATACGCGAATCAACTGCAGTTGGACCTACCTATCAATGTTATACGTTCAGATAACGTTTGGGGATCCTACAGGCATTTTTCATTGCCATCGTTGGAACCAAAACTTGTACAACGTGCTTTCGTTCAACAGAAGGTGCGTCAAAAAGTTTTTTTATAAACTTTATTATAGGTAAACATTTATACACAACTAATTAGAGAGTGAATTTTATTCAGTCAAAGGTGGATCTTATAACTAGAACTTAATATTTTTTGTATAATTTTATATACATCTCCGAGTTCATTAAACTGTGAATAAATGTTTTAGCTAAAACGCCTGTCCCGCAAAGTAGGGAGGTTTTCAGAGTGATTCAGAATAACCTTATGTCCTTGAAGAGACATATTCCTGAGATTATTCTGAAACAACTTTTTATTTGGCAAAGTTTGTCCAAAGCTTAATTTTTAAATTATAAAAAGAAATAGTTATCCAATAACCAGGCGCGTATAGCGGTGAGACAGGGCCGGTACAATTCATTGTTCGTTATGGGCAATTACGTGAGGCGATCACAATGATCAGCTGATCAAACACTGCTTTCCCTCCCTCCCGGCCTTCACTCTCTTTCTCTCTCTTTCTCTTTCTCCTGCTCACTCAAAACCTCTCTCCCATTTTCATTATCATTTTTTTCTTATTTATTTATGAATTCATGCATTGACACTAAAATAATGCTAGAATTAGAAACCATATTAATTATTTGACGTCTTTTAATAATTTTGTACAAGTAAAAAAATATTCTTTTTAAGTCAAAAATAGCATATTTAAAATGCGGGATTAAAAAATTAAAATGCAGAGTGAAAGAGAAAAAAAGAGAAAGAGAGAGAGACGAGTTCAATCAAATTTGAACGTGTATACTCACTTATCATCTTGCACAGCAATCAGTTTTATCTTCACAAAGACAGAATATTCATATTAAACTTAAGATTTTCTTCTTTTCTTCTTAAATCACATCACTTGTTACATTCACTGCAATCATTTTTTCGATTAAAAATTACTAGCGCATCACTTTATACAAATCACTATCGTCAATCACTATTATTCGCTACTAATAACGTGTAACAATTAAAAAAAAGGAACACGTGTTTACACGACGAACACACGACACGTGTTCATAACAGAGGTTAGGTTATATCCTCTTTGCTTTACGAGCGAGCAGTCGACTCGTTTTATTGTTCGCGGTATCACTGTGTAATCAACGTTCTAAATGTCAGAAGGCAATAATTAAAAATTAAAAATACTATTGCACTTGTGACCATGAACTCGAAGATTTCACGGTCATCCTGGACGAGCCAAACGTAGCACTCGCGGCGCATTCACGGCTCACGTTTCTCAAGCGACTGTCTCTTGTTTCATATCAAAACTCAGTCATTCAGCCGTCAAAAACAGGAATGACCTTGAAATCTTTGAAATCATGGTCACATGCACGTGTTTCATTTTTTGAGTAATTCTCATGCGTGATTACTAGTGAGATTAATAGTAATTGACAATAGTGATTTGTATAAAGTAATGCGTTAGTATTTTTCGATCAAAAGAATGATTGCAGTGTATGTGAGAAATGATGTAATTTAAGAAGAAAAGAGAAAAATCTTGAGTTTAATATGGATATTTTGTTTTCGTGAAGATAAAGGCTGATTGCTGTGTAGGATGATAAGTGAGTATACACGTTCAAATTTGATCGAACTTGTCTCTCTCTCTCTCTCTCTCTCTCTCTCTCTCTCTCTCTTCTTTCACTCTGCATTTTTATTTTTCAATCAGGCATTTTAAATATTTTTGACTAAAAAAAAATATTTTTTACACTACAGAATTATTAAAAGCAAGACGTCAAATAATTAAATATCGTTTTTAATTCTAGCATTATTTCAGTGTTAGCGTATGAATTGATAAATAAATAAAAAAAGAATGAGAATGAGAATGGGATAGACCAGGGGTCGGCAACCTGCGGCTCGCGAGCCACATGCGGCTCTTTGGATGTGAAGCTGCGGCTCTTTAGTTCCATACGCAAATATTATTTATTTTATCAAAAAAAAACATTTAAAAATTGTTCTGAATCGATTAACGAAGATTAGGCACCGATTCTATCTCTCAGCCACTTATACTCGCTTTTCACCGCACCTCTCCCCTGTGACACGCGTCGTCACTGTCGCCAGTCCGTCGGAAGCTCTCGAATGACGCCGTCGTTGGATGTTTCTATGTAGGTTTTAATTCGCTTTCGACGCAAGACAATTTGGCGTCTTCAACAGTGCTTTGGCTGTGACGTATAGTTTGTTGTTTCAAGTAAAAGAGTTAGAAGCAAATTATCTTCTCAAAGTTATGTATGTACATATATATATATATATATATATATAATAACAATAAAAAAACCGAAGTAAAGGTAGGTAACATATTATACAGGGTGTTCAAAAAGTCCCGGATCAGCAAAATATCTCGAAAACTAAGCATTAAAAAAAAATATATTTCAGATAAAAGTTATAGGGTTTCAAAAGATCTATTTACTGATCTTATCAGTTTGACCTTGGATGGCGTCGCCAAGGTCAGATCAAAATCACATTAACTTTTTTAAATGGAACTGCCTACTTTTTATTGCATATTCTTGTAGCTTATCTCAAGACCTTTCCAAAACACTATAAACAAATGTATTTTCGTTAAGTATTTTTCGAGTTGTAAAGCTTGAAAGTTACAGTACATTACAGCTTTCAAGCCTCACAACTCGGAAAATACTCAACCAAAATAAACTTTCTTGTAGTGTTTTGGAAAGGTCTCGAAATCGATTACAAGAAAATGCAATAAAAATGTATTTTTAAAATAAATATTATACATATTTTTTTCCAAATAAGATACCTAACTACTTTTTTGAAGTTAATAAGAATTGTCAAAAAAGAAACAAAGTACTACTGTTGGATATTACCGCGAAAGTGTTTTTATTAAAATATATATTTAATAAATTACTTATTTTATTATTTATCTATTTTATAGCTTTTATTATTTAAAAATTAGCGTTAAAATAATAATTATAAGTGTAAGTACCTGTAAACTGTTATTTAATAAACTTATTTTCGAACTCTGAGGATCAAAGTAGGTAGATATTTGCAGTTTTAGATTGTTTATATGTTTGGCAATTTTCATTGATTTCGGCATAGCTGGGCATAACACCTTTACTCGTAAACTAAGTATCTAATATTTGCCAAAATTAAAAAAAAAAACTAAAATGTGCAGGCTGCGTCGTGATAAACACGTTCTGACAAGTCCGTTCGGCGATCACCGCACACGGGAAGCGACCACAAATGCGGCGAAATTATGTACTTAAGTCAATCAGTACGTGAGAAAGTGAGACAAACAGTGTTTTGTGTCTAAATTATTTATTTTAATAATTAAATTATTAGAGAATTATTTATTTTATTTAGGTAAGTATTTTTAATTGGGAAATATCGTTGTAAAATGTTTTTTGATAAATTATATTTCATTATGCACAGCTTCTCGTATGTATTTACTTAGGTATACGTTGACATAGTAAATAATTGCAAAACTTGTCATCTGCTGTTTTGGATACCTAAATAATAATTTAAAAAATTTTTTATTACAGCTTCACCGCAAGCATGGCACCTACAAAAAAAAGGGGAAGAACTGAAGAAGAGCATCGAGAATTCAATCGGGATTGGACGGAGTCGTTCGCTTTCATATGCAACTCAGATGGCCTTTCGATTTGTCTCATTTGCTACGAAAAACTTGCACACAATAAGAAATCAAATTTAGAGAGACACTTCACTAAAAAAACATACTCAGTTTGCTAGTAAATATCCAGCCGGCAAAGAACGAAAAAAAGCTGTCGACAAGCTCCAAAAACAAAAACAGCAATCAAGTTCCATGTTAAATAACTGGACGCAATCTACAAGTAATGTTAATCTGGCAAGCTTCGCGGTGTCACTAGAAATTGCAAAAAAAGGCAAACCATTCACAGATGGTGAGTATGTCAAAGATTGCTTCATACATGCATCTGACGAACTGTTTCGTGATTTCTAAAACAAACCAGAAATCTTGAAAAAAATTAAAGATTTGCCACTATCCGCTAAAACAGTACAAGATAGAATAGCTAAAACAGTACAAGATAGAATAGCTAATATGTCTTCAAATGTAACATATTTGCAGGTGGAAGATATTCAACTTTCTTTTGCCTTATCACTTGCTATTGATGAGTTTTGCGACATAAAAGACACGGCACAAGTTGCCCTTTTTGTCAGGTATATGTCTTCCCAAGGTCCAAAAGAAGAACTTCTAGGATTGCTACCGCTCTCGGGACAAACTAGAGAAGATATAGCGAATGCCGTGAAAAAATGCCTTGAAAACAATAAAATCGATTTAAATAAAATTGTTTCAATAGCAACTGATAGAGCTAGATGTATGACAGGAAAAAATAAAAGGGCAACAACGATTCTTCAGAGCAAAATAACCACGAAATTCTTACGTTTCACTGCATAATACACCAAGAAGCGCTTTGTGCCCAAACATTTCCGGCCAAAATAGTTGAGGTCATGAATTTGCTAATCAAGATTGTTAACAGCATCTTGTCAAAAGCACTCTACCATCGTCAGTTTAAAGAATTCTTAAACAAAATGGAGGCTCAGTATTCTGACCTCCTTCTTCACAATAAAGTGCGATGGCTTTCCAAAGGTAAGGTGTTGAAACGTTTTGTTTTGTGCTTGAATGAAATAAATATATTCCTAAATGAAAAAGGCATTAATCACTCTGAATTAGAGAACGACAAATGGTTGCAAAAATTTTAGTTTATGGTGGATATCACAGCAAAATTAAATGAGCTAAATCTAAAACTGTAAGAAAAAGAAAACTCAGCCTATGTTTTGGTAGAAGAATTGGTTTGTTTTAAAGAAAAATTAATTCTTTTTGCAGAAGATATTCAGAGCGGTAAATTACTTCATTTTCAATTTCTAAAGCAATATCGCGATAAAACCAGTGCAACTGTTGACACGAATTACTTCAGCACAATTATAAAAAAAATTAAAGATGAATTTGCTGACAGATTTGAGCAATTTAAAACCAACAAAACCACTGTAGCATTCATAGTAAATCCTCTCAACACAAATAGTAACGAAATCCACATTGAGCCATTTGAAATTGATACTGGATCTCTAGAAATGCAATTGATCAATTTAAAAAGTAAAGCTTGTGGAGTGGAAAATTTACAGAGTTGAAAAGCAAGTTGGAAGAGTTGGAGGTCCAGAAATGTATGTACGTAACGCAACAAAAGTGGACAGCTTTAAAAAAAATGCCGCGAGTTGAAGCACTTATATTCGACGCATGGAATAGTCTTTCAGATTGCTACAGTGAAGTGAAAAAGTTGGCATTTGGAGTGCTGACTATCTTCGGATCGACATATTTGTGCGAGCAAGCGTTCTCTTGCATAAATATAATTAAAAGTAAAGTAAGAAGTCAACTAAAAAATAAAAATTTTGAGTCGTGTTTGAAACTTAAAACAACAAGTTATGAGCCAAATTTATCCAAACTTTCTAAAACCATGCAAAGCCAACGCTTCCATTGAATTTGTTTGCTCAAATGTATGTTATTGTTTTTTTTATTTTAAGTACAAGTTACATTGTTTAATAAAGTTTAATTTAATAAAATATGTATGTTAAATGCGTAATACATGTCAAAACATTTTTTTGAAGAATATGTTCAACAAACTATTTGTTATACAATTTATTTTGTTAATGTTTTTATCTAATAATCTTCTTTTATACCCATGACAAACATCTCGTAGTTAATTTTTCCCCATCGCTACGAGGTTAGCCATGGAAATTAAATAACTGAATGAACAAATAGATTAAATAATTGAATTAAACAAACGAATAAATAAATAAATAATAAAAAGAATCAAAAATATTCAAAAATTAGATAAATTTGCAAATTATTTTTACTCATTTACCTATTTATTTAATTATTTACCTACTTATTTATCGATTTATTTATTTATTTATTTATTAATATAAAAAATTAGAATAACATTTTAATCGGGAGCATGTTTACAGTAAGCGCGAGGAGTCCCACGGCACGCTACGCTTCTGGGCGCTTCGGCTGAGCGCAATCTGATTGATCAACTTTAACCATTAATAAGTCGGTAAATAATAATCTGAGCCAAAATGGGCAAAGAAACTTTTAGTTCAAAATTTCATCCTTTTTCGATCCCTGAAATATTTATGAAGCATTACGGGAAATCCAATATACATATATTATCTAATTTGTTGTAAGAAACACTACTTATATATGAATAAATAGATATTTTTTCTTATGAATAAATAGATTAGTTTTTTTTATTAAAAAACTTTATTTATGCGAGTACTATTTATTGTTGGCAAAAAAAAATTTTGTAGCTCTTTAAAAACTTTGAAATTTTGTAAATTGTAATTTTTGACTCTTCCGACTCAAAAGGTTGCCGACCCCTGAGATAGACGCTTTGAAAGAGCGGGAGAGAGAATGAAAGAGAGAGAGAAAAGGGAGAGAAAGCAGTGTTCTAGCTATCAGCTTATAACTGCGATCGCCTCATGCAATCGCCCGTATCGAACGGTGAGTTACGCCGGCCCTGCTTCACTGCTATAAGCACCCGGTTATTGGATAACTATTTCCTTTTATTATTTATATTGGTAATATTAATTAATATGCGATCTCGAGAAACACTTTATATCAACGATAAGTTGTTAGATATACAAGAAGTAATGTCTTCTGTTTAAGTGTTTAATTTCATGTAATTTATGTATTACTTAGCAACGTTGTTGTTTCTCTGTATCTTTTCTCTTACAAGATTAAAAGGTTATTATCTCTTATTCAAGTAATTCTTTAATTCTTAATATCTCGCGACAGGAACGCTAAAACTCAATTTAATTTACCAACATTGGTTATGGGCCCAGATTGGTCAGTTCGCGAGTAAATTACTTGTTATTTTTTGAAAGTAAAAATATTAAGTGACAACCATGAGTAAGATGTCAGAAGCGTTTCTTCCTGTTACCAAATTACGAGGCAGAGAGAATTATACAACATGGAAAATAGACATGGAGTAATTCTTTAATTCTTAATATCTTGCGACAGGAACGCTAAAACTCAATTTAATTTACCAACAATTTAAAAACTACGCTTCAGAGAAATTTTTGTCAAAAGAAAAGTTGTTTCAGAATAACCTTAGGAATATGTCTCTTTAAGGACATAAGGTTATTCTGAATCACCCTGTATATTCTATCTTAGCTAAAGTAAAATTTTTTACAGGAGTTTAAGGGATGAGGGTTTTTATTGTGGCATCATTAACATAGATGCTTATTAGCATCATTAATATAAAATTGATTATTATTTTAACTTTTGGAGTAAATTTATTTTTAAAATTTTACAACTTTTCTTTACGTAACATTCATTGTAATTTATTGTATTATTTGCTTTGAAACATGACATTGTTTCGCTATACCTATTGACTTTCTCTAATGTTTGATATTTAAAAATTGATAAATTATCTGAAGATTTGTTATTAGTTTTTTTGTTAAATTTAATATTTTAAAAGAAGGTAATGCAAATTTTTCAATTACGTTTGCCGTTTTTTTCTATAATATTAAGGCATTTTTTTAAGGCATCTCAGAAAATTGTTGTGTCTTTAAATATGATAAAATCGTCAAATTACAATTTTTGAATTTTATTCACTAAATGAAATTGCGTGTCAGAAATGTTTGCAGAAATATTACAATGGGAACGTTTTGAAAGATGATCCTATAGACATTGTCAACACGATTGAAAAATTGAAATGTCTCTGCAATATCACTGAAATCTTTTGATATCATGATTTTTATACTTTGGTCAATAATTTTTTATTGTAATTATTTATTGTAAATATTTATATTTATTATAACAGGTACGAGGAGATTTGAGTACTTTATATTGGGTGCAAAAAAATATATCTTTTCATGTTAAGTACGAAGACCTTATTAATGTACTTTATGCGCCACTAAATTTTAAAGATATTATGATGGCTACTGGTAAAATCCAAATTACAGAATCATGTCTTCAAAACAATTCATCATGTGGTTTAATCGGCATGGAATTTGTTGGATTTGATATGCGTGGAGAAAGAGTAATGGGAATGTGCTCACATGGGTAAAATAGTTTTTATAAATATACAATTAATGAAAAAAAAAATTATTTATATTTATTATTATTAATTTAATATTTTATTTCAAAATCAAATTAAATTTTGTATTAAGGAAACATATACAGGGTGTTCGATAACGATTACATTTTTCGTGGACTGATAGAGAACGTTAAACTGAGCAGAAAAGTCATCTGCAATTTTCAAAATTTGTAATTAACGAAATATTAATTACTAAAAATCATTATTTAGTTTCATCTACCGCCAAATATAAGCTTGCAAAAAGATATGGCCATTATTATAATAAATATATTATTATTGATAACATTATTAATTTTTATTTTCTTAAACACTTAAATTTTGAATGTTTTGTAAGGAAACGTAAGGCAACATTTATGCAATATGAAATTATATATTTTTTAAAATTATTATATTTAGTGGATTGGCGAACATTTGTGTGGCCGATAAATATCTCAGTTGGAATGTACCCGACAATTGGACAATGGAAGACGCAGCAACAGTTCCGTGTGTATATAGTACGTGCTACTATGCATTGTACTTTCAGGGTAAAATAAAAAAGGGAAACAAAGTGTTGATCCATTCTGGTACTGGAGGTATTGGTCAAGCTGCGATTCATCTTGCACTTTATGAAGGTTGCGAAATATTCACGACAGTTGGTACTAAAGAAAAACGACAGTTTATAAGAGAAACGTTTCCTTCTATTCCTGAAGATCATATAGGAAACTCTCGAGATACAAGCTTCGAAGAAATGATTATGCAGTGTACAAAAGGTCGCGGAGTGGATATTGTATTGAATTCCTTAGCCGAAGAAAAATTACAAGCATCTGTTCGCTGCTTAGCAAATGGTGGACGTTTTCTAGAAATAGGAAAATATGATATGTTTTCCAATAATTTATTAAACGTACATGCTTTTTCCAAAGGCATAAGTTTTTACGGAATTATATTAGACAACTTATTGACTCGAGACTCAGAACAAAAGATAAAACTGTGGAAGAAAATAACAACAGTTTTAAAAATGAATGTTATTAAACCACTGTGTAGAAAAGTCTTTAAACGAAACGAGATAGAAGCTGCTTTTAGATACATGGCTACTGGAAAACATATTGGCAAGGTATGACTTTTTTTTAATTTATAAGGTGTGTGTGCACATGTGTGCGTGCATGTGAAAGACTTAGGCAACTTTGAAAAATTATAATTTTGGTTCTACCTTTTAATATATACAACAAAACTTTGTTTAAATTTTTCAAAATTTATAATCTTAGAAATGTCACTGAATAAACGACATATCCAAAAAATGATATAATATGAAATTAGAGGATAGAAGGGGATCAAATATCATTTAGTTTTTTTTAAATAACTCAATAAAAGTTAAAACACTACACAATTCTTATCAGCACCAGTTTATTAGAGTTCTAACAATCACCTTATAAGTAAAAGTTTATTGGGTAGAACAAACGTAATTTACAATTTACTAAAAAGGAAAAAAAGGATGCGTTTCCTCTTTTGCCATTCTTTTTTCACGGAGCAAAACATTAAAACTTTGTATAGGTCTTGCAGATTCATATATTATGTTCTAAGATTAATAGAACTTGTTTCATCAAAACATTGTTCAGTACAAATAATAGTCGATTTAGATATATTATTGTTCTCATTTCTAAGAGTTTGATTGAAAACTTTATTCACTTGTACTTAAGATATACGCAACTATTTAGTAAGCATTAGTTTTTAATAAAAATTCCCAGTCAGAAAGGATAACAAAATTGTAATATTAATCCTATAAGAAGCATGTATAATATCCTCGCTTTTCGGAAAAACTGTAGTATTACTATTCCTGCTTCAAGTCCGATGAATATGCGGAGCGCAGTTCAAATAGCCTGGAGTCAGTAAAAATTAAAAATTTTTATTTGGTGCCAAGAACCGCTGTGACAGACATAGGCTTTCTATTTTTGTGTTTTATAAAAATAATAATAAATAATTAGTAAAATACAAAACAATATTAATAAGAAAATAAAAGAAAAATACAATTGAATCTATTCAATTCTAATTTATAGTGACAAATGTATATTAATTAAATGTTTAGATAATAATAAAAATTCATGAAGACGATCAGACCTTGGATACTCCTCTACTCGCTTACCCACAATATTACTGCTTGGATTATAAATGTTACATTATTTTGGGTGGACTGGGCGGTTTTGGTTTAGAGTTAGCAAACTGGTTGATTCTTAGAGGTGCAAAAAATTTGATATTGACATCACGATCTGGGATAAGAACCGGTTATCAACAATCAAGAATAAAGTTGTGGCAATCTTTTGGTGTAAATGTACAGATTATTACAGTCAATGATACTTTAAAACATGAAGATTGTGAATCTATATTAAAATTGGCTGAAGGAATAGGGCCAGTAGATGCCATATTTAATCTTGCAGTTGTGCTTAAAGATTGTTTATTCGAGAATCAGTCACTGCAATCGTTTGAGGATTCATTCAAATCAAAAGCATGGATGACGAAGAAAATGGACGAATTGTCGAGAACGATCTGTCCCCAACTTCGACATTTTGTCGTGTTTTCTTCCGTTTCGTGTGGGCGAGGAAATGCGGGCCAAACAAATTATGGAATGGCTAATTCCGTAATGGAGAGAATCTGTGAAAAAAGAATGAAAGAAGGATTACACGGTTTAGCAATACAATGGGGTGCTATTGGTGATGTGGGACTCGTCGCAGATATGCAGGAGGATAACAAAGAGCTTATTATTGGAGGAACATTACAACAAGGAATATCTTCTTGCTTGGATACATTAGACACATTCTTGCTGCAAGATGGAGCTATTGTAAGCAGTATGGTTGTTGCTAAAAAAGCAAGTATTAGCGGATCAATGAATATTTATGAAACAATTGCTCATATTATGGGTAAGTAAACTTCTAAGACAATGTCTTAGCCCAGATAACCAAACGTGATATAGCGTGCTAAACAGCATAAAGTTGATTGTTAGCCAACTATCAACCAGGATAAGAAGTATGAAGTTAATTTCAAAGTTACACTAAAATTTGTATATAATGACTTTCTGATTTAAATTTTAAAGTTTCAAAAAAAGTAATAAGACAGTTTCCTAATATATTTTATTATTTGAGCATTTGAAAGTTATCTATACTTCTTTAACCTATTCTTCTCAAAAATTACTTAAAGAAATCTACACTTTACTGTATAAATTTCATTTTTGTTACTTTTATTATATATTTATCATATATCTTTATTAGGTAATTCTTTTAATCTTTTATATCAAGTAACTAAATTCTAAAGAGCTATTTAAAAAATTTAAATAATGTAACATACAGTTTACTAAAATATCTTTCTTAATTTGCAATAGGATTGAAAAATTTGAACACAGTGGCGCATAACACATCACTAGCCGAACTGGGTATGGATTCGATGATGGCAGTAGAAATTAAACAAACATTAGAGAAAGAGTTTGATATTTTCTTGACAGCACAGGATATTAGAAATCTTAATTTCGATAAAATTAGACAAATGACAGATACAACCGAAAAAGAAAACACGCATGACATAAATAAAATTAGTACGACTGTTTCGGAAGGTTTAAACATGATATTTCGAATGATTAACAATTCAGACTTGGTTCCAGATGTTCTTGTAGAACTTGATACAAAAAAAGAAGTTGATAAAGGCAATGTATTTTTCTTACCAGGAATTGAAGGATGTTCAAGCATATTTAATTCAATAGCATCGGGAATTAAATATTCGGCAATCTGTTTGCAACACAATGTACTTAATATTCCGAACCAAAGTCATTCAGTAACTAATTCAGCTGTTTATTTGCTGCCTGTATGTAATTTTAAATTATTTTAAATGTTTTATATTTTAATTAAATAATTCGTATATGTGTGTACTCTATGAATAATATATATTATAATAATTATGATATACAATAATTATATCCATAGCTTCAGGACAAAAGAGTAAAAAATTTTGTCATTAATTATTTCAGAGGTTACTTAAAGAAAATGTATTACTTAATTAAAGATTATCTATACTTATGTAGCAACAACAGAATAAGTGATACTTTAATTTTTTTAGTGTAATGTATACGTGGGCTGTTCAAAAAATACATAACTTTTATAATATCAGGCCAACATGACCTATGTTCCTTATTGCTAATAATAAATACATGTTGCTTAAGGTCAACAGTTTCACAAATGCCACTAAGAGCCGACACAGGATAAACATGTGTGAAATCCAATTTATTAATTGAAGTAATTAACAAACATTTCGATCCTCGTTTAGGTTATCTTCAGTGTCTGCAATTATTAATAAGAAAAAAGAAAGTACTGAAGTCGCAAAATTAGAAATGGTGCTTCGTCAAAATTTGACAATCAGACAAATAAAAACAAGTCAAGTAACGTGTATCCACATCAAAGATCGTCGCTCCAATTAATAAATTGGATTTCACACACGTCCATCCTACGTCGGCTCTCATTGGCATTTGTGAAACTGTTGACCTTAAGCAACATGTATTTATTGTTAACAATGTTACATTGTATTAATGCTAAGAGACTAAACAGTGTCACTAGAATATATAATTAAGTTATTATTAGTGCGCTAATTCAAAACATTCTAGAAAGTTTTGGACAGATTACGTATACAAGTAGTATTTTGATTCGTGAATTACGGAATAGCTTATATGTTTATGTTTGTATTTTTAGTATATATTGGAAAAAATAAAAAATCAAAGAGAATTTCTAATAGTGGGATATTCGTTTGGATCCTTAATTGCTATCGAATTAGCGAGACTATTAGAGGCTAAGAATTTTTCAGGACGCTTAATACTTATAGACGGAGCTCCTGATCAATTGAAATTTTGGATGGACCAATATTTGTTCTCTACTTCTCAACAGAAGTTACAAAATATTATATTAATTAGTTTGATGGATATATATAATACAGTTGACAAAGAAACGGTTAGTAAATTATAAAATCACTATAAATTTTTATTATAAAAATTATTTATATGAACATAATCTTATATACAATAAGTAAATTGAAATGATATATATCAAATAATTTTACAGTTTTCATTAGAACTGGATAAATGTGATACTTGGGAGGAAAAGCTAGAAGTATTTCATTCTTACTTTCCTGAGAAATTAAATATATTAACCACAAAAAATCAGAAATTCACATGTTCTACAATTTACGATCATATAATTGCTGTACAGAATTATAATGTGACTTCATTACCTCGTCTCAAATCATCCATAACTTTACTGAAACCTACGCTTGCAATTATTCGTTTTGCAGAAGAGGATTATGGTTTACATAAGGTAAATCTAATTTAAATATTGTAAAACTTTTTCTCTTGGAATAGTCAAAGCACATTGTTCAAAATTTTGGGATCAACTCTCATTGCTCTTACTCTTTCTATATATGTATTGTATATACACACACGCATATGCACACGCACATATATTATGGAAAGAAACACAAGAGAGCAAAAACTTTGTTTAATACGACTTCTAAACAAACTATATGGGCTGAGTCTCAAAATTCACTGCGCTAAAAGTCTATTGCGTTGTAATTTGCGTTGTATACATTATTTATTTTTCGTGCTGGCAGTGAATTTTGGAAAGCGGTTAAGAAAATATGAGATAGATATTGTTGTCTTTTTTAATTAATTCCGCCATTTTTAGGTCACGTCTGCAATATGCATATGTGTAAATTATGTTTTTAACATCTATAATATATGTATACTTATAGTATAAATATAGATACATACATCTACAAGGTGGGGAAAAAGTTAGTATTTCTGAACAACTCGCGAAATGTAAATTTTATAGAAAAATGTTACAAACAAAAGTTGTTGGTCTTGAAAAAATCTATTAAAAGCTTGTCAAAACATTATAATAAAGTACATTTTTATTAGGTACTTTTCGTGTTGTAATGCTTGAATGTATGCTTGTTATTAGTATTGTACCATGCGGAGGGTGTCCTATAGAGTTATACTTCTTTTGTATCCAGTGAGAAATGATATGTTGAAAAGACGTCTATTCGACGTCAATGTCGTCGATGGTCGATATTAATAAGTTAAAAAAACGTCAATGTCGTTGATGGTCAATATTAATAAATATTTCAACTACTTTTCAACCACTCGGAAATTTTTTTTTTATTAGACGTAGTTTTGCAAATATATAATTAACAAAAATAATTAACGTCACTTTTTTCTTCTCTTATCTAGATAACATAAAATTGAAAACTGTGTCATGTAAGACGTCTTTTATTAACCCGACTTCCTAACTGTTTTTTGTATTTAATTTAATTATTGTATTATATTGACACATAATTTCTAGTTGCATTCTTATTTAAACAAATAACAGAAAAGATATTATTCCAGATGTTATTCCGCATTTGTGAAAATAGTAAAAAACAATAATTTTATATATTTTTATATAAATAATATTCTTTAATTACATGTTTCATCTTTTCGATACAATATATTGACCTGATTTACAAGTATCAGTACAAAGTGTTCACAAGTCGTCACGGAGGGATCAGTTTACGATATTGGAAATCAAGCAACGTTCACCGCGGTCACAACTTGGATGGGTGGTTACTCGGAAATTTCCCGAAAAAAATACCTGAGAATTGTTTCTTTACGAAATGTTTTTTGAAATATTACAAAAATGTTGATTTGCTCGTTGAGATTATGTGGTGCAATAATATAATAGTTATGCGGATATTTCAAAGAAATTATTAGAAGACGTCTAATAATTGTCCAATTTTGATGACACAAATGCGTGTAATTGACCAAATTGTTTATATCAACTGATATTAGACGTTTACGATGATTTAACATCTTTTTAACCTGTCATTTCTCACTGGGATATTATTTGTGTAAATCCGATACAAAAGAGGTATAAATTACACCGGGCAATTTTCACGCCTTAGATAATGGTAATGTAACGATATTGTAAGTTTCAAACGCTTTATAATCCAAAAATTATTTAATGAAAATAAACTTCTTTACTGTGTATTGAAAAACTCTCAAATTAAACTATAAAAATGTGTAATAAAATTTAGATGGTTTATTTTAAAATTTCAAGATGACTTTGTTCTGACTTTTGTAATGCTACACTCGGAAAAAAAATTATAGTGATGGCAACTATAAAGGGACAATCATACAAATTTTGTTAATAGAATTATAATATATAGTTAAGTAAATGTTATAGTTACCGCAACTAAATTTGTGGGTAAAAGAATTAAAAAAACATTGTTATAATAACTATATAAGAAGAACAATCTAGATTATATATTTTTAATATAAGTATTTTTTTAATTATGCAATTATAGTATACAAATATCACATACTTTTTTTCTTTGCATACTAGTATAAAAAACCGTCATTTATGGCGTTTTATTTTTTGTAAGAAAGGAAACACATAAATGGTATAAAAGGAGCATTATGAGATTTTTCACCATTGCTGTATTTTAATAAAGTATATTTTTTGATGAATTCCCTTAAAAATGAAATCAAGTGAAAGATGTTTTGATTTACTAATATGATAAAAACTAATTTTTTTAAACTTCCAAAATTGAAACCATATAAACATAATAAATGTAACTAATTATACAAAAGAGGTAGAATATTATAATTCTCTTCTCTCAGTGTATAAAAATGTATAGTTTTGGTAATAAATCATGAAATTAATTAGTGCAACTATATATGTATATATATAATTGTACTAATCATAGCATTTAATATGTGTGATAATATTTCTATACTTGCATTAACTACAGTATCATAATTTCTATAACCTATAAAAAATAGTTGAGGTGCGTTCACATTTTTAGTTGTTGCAACTATTTTTTTTCTGAGTGCATCCAAGGTCAAACTGATAGTATTAAGAAATGGATTTTTTTACACGCTACAACTTTTGTTTGAAACATTTTTCGATAAAATATATTTTTCGTATTTTTCAGAGGTATCCACATTTTTTTTCTCACCTTGTTTATAGTATTTTATTATGATGTACATACAGGATAGGCCAAAAATCTTGAATAATAGAATAACTCGTAAAGAAGAAAAATACTTTGTACAAAAGTTGTAGGATTTTAAGTGGCATGTCACATTACAATTTTGAATAGCATTGTTAAGGTCACATAAAAATTACTTTGAATATTTTACATAGTAACTACTATTTTTGGGTACTATTCTTGTAGCTTGTGTCTAATTTTGGGAACATTTCAAAATATGTAGTATAATAAAGTTTCTTTTATTTAGTATTTTCCGAGTTACGGTCAGATTTACAGTTCTTGTGCGTGCCTGCGTGCGTACGTCACAGAGATAAAACTCCACGGTTCGTCAGTTTCACAGTATTCAATGACTTTAAATCCTTTCGTGTGTGTGCGTGCATACACACAAAAATATTTTGAGTCATTACTCTAATTTTGTACATTGCATTCATATTTTCAGTGTTTCTTTAGAAAAAAATGTAATGTGCTATTTAAAATCCTACAACTTTTGTATAAAACAAACTGGGCAAATAAAATACTGAATAAAAAATATCATTATAAAACGTCATCGGCGGAATCAGATTTTTAATTGCCTGTGTCGAAACAAAATTTTGTATAAAACATTCTCAAAAATGCTTTCTTCATGAAATATTTGATTGTATCCAGACTTTTGGACCACCCTTAATGTAAAACCATAATGGACTTACAGTGAATTCGTTCCACTTTTCTTATAGTCACTACAATGGTTTTTATTACGTAAATTTCAACAGTTCTGATCTTTCCAGTAAGATTCTAACATTTAATAATAACTTTATAAGAAATATTACTTTCAGATTACCGAAGGTAAAGTGCAAATTCAGTACGTGGAAGGTACTCATATCACAATAATGGACAACGATAAAATTACATTAGTTATTAACGAAGCATAGTTGAAACAATGATATTTTTACTTCAATATATATTTCAATATATATTTAAACCCATACATATATTTTAATACATTCGTCAACAAAAAATAGTGAATACTTTCCAGACATCAAAAATTAGGCTATTTTCAAATAGCTGTAACTCGGCAAAAAATCATCGCAAATAAAAATAAAGAGAGCATTTTGAAGCTTGAAGTTTCAACTTTAATGCTACATCAACAGATTTTTAACGTTTTTTTTAACTTTTTTGTCTAATGCAGTAAAAAAGCACATCTTGTTTTGTTTCTTAAAATTTTGTATTTTTGACACTTTCCAGCTTGACAAACGAATTTTTTTCAAACAATTTAAGTAAAGCTTCATAAACTACATTTTGCCTACAAAATGCCTTTTTAAAAATTTTTGATGTTTTTTTGACCGAGTTACGCAGCTTTAAAGCTAAACCTGCATTGTTTACAAATGATATTTGTACGCCGTGAAAAATCATCATACACAAAAAATAAAAAAGCATTTTAAAGGTCGAAATTTCAGCTTTAACATGCTTTCAATGGTTTTTAAAAATGTTCTTAATTTTTCATTTTTATGCCCCAAAAAAGATACACTGTTTTGCGGGGTCCTTATCTTTGCTGTGACATACACACACGTACGCACGCACGCACGCACACACACGATGTGCAATAATCCGTCTGACAACCTCCACGTGGTGCACATGAAGTAATGCTAATGTCGGCGATAAACGTCAGTTTTCGGAAAAATGTACTGTAAAAAATGTGTTTCTTTGAAGTCGTGTAACATGAAAGAAATCATAGAAAAATTAAAAAAAAAACATTTTATAAAAAAAATGTCACACTTTATGGTACTTGCTCTGCATTTATGGAGAAAAAATTGTTTTATTGAATTACAGACTGTCAAAAATACGTAATTTTATGGAAAAAACAGTGTATCTTTTTTGGGGCATAGCACTGAAAAATTAAAAAAATTTTTGAAAACCATTGATAGCTTGTTAGAGCTGAAACTTCGAGCTTTAAAATGTTTTTTTTATTTTATGTCTACAATGATTTTTTACGGAGTAGAAATATCATTTGCGGAAAATGTAGATTTAACGTTTAAACTTTAAAGTTGCGTAACTCGGTAAAAAAAAAATCGTACAAAAATTTAAAAAAAAGCATTTTATAAGCAAAATGTTGTAATTCATGAAGCTTTGTTTGAATTGTTTGTAAAAAATTCTTTGGTGTCTGGAAAATGTTCCCTATTTCTTGTTGACAAGTATGTATATCCACATGCTTATATTTTATATAATAATAATCCAGCAATAAAAGATAAAGTTAAGTTAATAAGTTAAATGATTTTAACTTAACTTAGTTATCTTTCAAACATCTAACTTTATTTAATTACTTTTTATCGGTAACTATTAACTGTCAACTTAATTTTCTTGAAGTTAAATATGCCACAAAGAAAGACTGTCTTATAAGTAAAGCCGAGAACACTTTTGTATAACGCATAATTCGTATGCATAATAGAATTTATCAATTAGAGTTCTATTTCTATACTAACAATAAGAAGAGAAATATAACACATTGTATTTTAGAAAAGCACGTGCAAATGCATAAAAGAAATCTTTCTGCCGCAAATGTATCAGTCAATAAGAAAGTTTGAATAATATCGATCAGTTATAATCAAGTTTTTGTTTCAATTTTGCTCTGGTGTTTTATTATTAAATATAAAAAAACTCGTGGGTTTTATATAAAACAAGTTTTCTGGATGTATGTACTTGAACTGCATGATTTTACTATAATACCACCAATCACGTCACACAGAATGGTCTATTTCGCATGCAAACAAATTCGTACGAGTTCAAGAATCAAGTTCTCTACAATATAAGGTTAAGCCAGCAGTATAGACATTTACATAACACGTAATGTATAACGCATAAGAAAATGTATCAATCAGAATTTTTTATTTTTCTTTTTAGTATAGAAATAGAAATCTCTAATTGATAAATTCTAATATACGTATGAATTATGCGTTATACAAAAGTGTTTTCGGCTTTACTTATAAGACAGCTTTTCTTTGTGGCATATATATTTAACTTCAAGACAATTAAGTTGACAGTTAATAGCTACCGATAAAATGTAATTAAATAAAGTTAAATATCTGAAAGATAACTAAGATAAGTTAAAATCATTTAACTTTTTAGCTTAACTTTTATCTTTTATTGCTGAATTATTATATAAAATATAACCATGTGGATATATACACTTGTCAATTTTGAAATTATCTTCACTCATATTGAATGGCTATTCAATGCATAAAGTCTCGTTTTTGACAATCTTCAAAGAAAAATGTCCGATAAAAACTTCGAAATGGCTTTATTACTTAAATTTAACAAGTATAGATAACAAAATATATGTATAGAGTTTGTCTATAATTAAAGATTACAATTGTTATTTCCGTTATTAATAAGACTAAAATAACACAAATTAACGTTTAATTCTTTAACGACATTTCTTATTAACTTAATTTTAATTCAATTAATTTCATTATGGGTTATATAATGTAAATTAAAATTTCAATGTTAACTTGATTACAAAAATTAATTCACAAACCTGTAAATAATATTATTATTGTAAATAATAATATTATTGTAAATAATAATATTATTATTGTGAATAGAGGTAATATTGGACATTTGTATAACAATTTCTGGATTTGAAGTATCTTAAAAAAAATTTGTCAAAATTCTATAAAAGAAATGTTAATATAATCGAGATTCATATTTGATTCTTTATTTTCAAATTTCTTATGTTATTATTTATATGTAAATTGTGTATTATGTATCATCTCACATTTTATTAAAAGAAAAATAAAGAAAATATATAATACATAAGATGTATATTATTTCTGATCATCTTTTCTTATGTTAATTCTATCTTACAAGGAAACACAGAGAAGTGTCCGCCTCAGATTAAAACGAGTTTTTAATATGTTGTACAGATAAAAATAAGGGACACGTATTTTTTTATACATACGCACATACGCACTTTAAGGGGGTGAAACACCTCTTTGAAGAAAATCGGTTTTTTTCTCTTGAAGCGTACGCCGTCGAAACTATAAGATAGAAAAAAATGTTTTAAATGAAAGTTAAATGGCTCGAAGAGTAATTTATAACAAAAAAAAATAAAAGCAAAAAAAAATATAAAAAAATTTTTTTTAATACTTTCCCCCATCACTTACCTACTTTTTTTCAAAATTTTTCATTTTTTTATAAGCAAAATAAAGCTTATTTTATTACGAATTTAACGGTATATGATAAAGTTACGATACATTCCCATTTTCCAAAAATAATTAAAAACCTCTCTATACGCACGGTACGCGCACCCGTCCGCGCGTTCGTGCACTACGGAAGTGACTCCCTCCGATTTCGATGTGCCTTTAACATGTTGTACAGATTAAAATATGAGACACGTATTTTTTACACATGTCCTAATACACTTTTAAGGGTGAAACACCCTTTTGAAGAAAATCGGGTTTTTTCTTTCGAAGCGTGTATCGTCGAAACTATAAGAGATAAAGAAAAATGTTCTCAATGAAAGTTGAATGCATGTTTTTTTCGCATAAGATGACAAAAACATTTTGAGGACAGTCTGTGTCTAACATGAAAACGCAGACATTGAGAAAAACATTTACTACAAAATAAAACGATACTACACTAAAGAATAACAACAATTACGGTATTGTAAGACATTAATTTCTTGTTTAGAAAATAATATGTAATTAATATAAGTTAAACATTTATTTACTGGTCTACATGATTCGATTAGAATATTTGTTCTCTTCAACATTTTATAAAGTGTAGATTAGTGTAGAAATATGCATAACCACGCTACTGGCGCGTGCACTTTGGGTCATTTCCTTACATACGTAACTCTTGAATCTATACATGTCAATACTGCCGAGACGTAAATATTCAATTTCAAGATAGGAAATGACCCTAAGTGCGCGCACCAGTAGCGTGGTTATGCATATTTCTACACTAATGGAATTTAATAAACACTTTAATTGAATTGTATAAATGCAGTATAAAAAATGAAAGTTCTAACTAATTTTTTAATTAGTTTTATGTTAGTTCTCTTGTTGTTAGTTGATGAGCTGGCGTTAGATAGTGAAGGTATGGAATGTGTGAGTAATAATTTTTTGTAATCCAAGTCTCCTTATTTATAAAATGTTGAAGAGAACAAATATTTTAGTCAAATTATGAAGACCAGTAAATAAATGTTTAACTTATATTAATTACATATTATTTTCTAAACAAAAAATTAATGTCTTACAACACCGTAATTGTTGTTATTCTTTAGTGTAGTGTCGTTTTATTTTGTAGTAAATGTTTTTCTCAATGTCTGCGTTTTCATGTTAGACAAAGACTGTCCTCAAAATGTCCTTTTTGTCATCTTATACGAGAAAAACATGCATTCAATTTTCATTGAGAACATTCTTCTTTATCTCTTATAGTTTTGACGATACACGCTTCAAAAGAAAAAATCCGATTTTCTTCAAAGGAGTGTTTCACCCTTAAAAGTGTTTTAGGACACGTGTAAAAAATACGTGTCCCTTATTTTAATCTGTACAACATATTAAAGGCACGTCGAAATCGGAGGGAGTCACTTCCGTAGCGCACGAACGCGCGGATGGGTGCGCGTACCGTGCGTATAGAGAGGTTTTTAATTATTTTTGGAAAATGGGAATGTTGTATCTAACTTTATCATATACCGTTGAATTCGTAATAAAATAAGCTTTATTTTGCTTATAAAAAAAAATAAAAATTTTGACATAGGTAAGTGGTGGGGGAAAGTATTAAAAAAAATAAAAAGAAAAAATTTTTTTTTCGCTGTCATAAATTACTCTTCGAGCCATTCAACTTTCATTTAAAATATTTTTTTCTATCTTTTATAGTTTCGACGGCATACGCTTCGAAAGAAAAAAACCGATTTTCTTCAAAGGGGTGTTTCACCCCCTTAAAGTGCGTATGGGCACGTATAAAAAAATACATGTCCCTTATTTTTATCTGTACTACAACATATTAAAAACTCGTTTTAATCTGAGGCGGACACTTCCCTGTGTTTCCTTGTAAGTAACATTCATTATCTAAAATTTTGATGTTTTCTTAATCAAAATCATGATTACAATTAATTCTGTGTTCTGTAATGACAGAGTGACTATTCGTATGTCAATCAATATGGTTACAATGTTCAGTAATTCTTGTTTTTAATTTCCTACTAGTTTGCCCTATGTATGACGCATCGCAGTTTTTACACAGAATTTTATAAACAATATTTTTCGTTATTTGGGAGTACATCTTTCTGTTCTTTAATAACTCTGCTTAATTTATTGAAATTAAAGAATGACAATTTTACATTTAAATTGTTTGTGATATTCTTAAATTTTTCTGAGATTGTGGGAATATAATTGGTATGGTAACAAAATTTACCGAGTTCTTTCATTTGTTGTGTTACTGTCGATATCATTGACTGTTTGTTTAAGTGCAAATAAGGGATTTTAAGCGGCTATTGATTGTCTCAAAAATAAATTCAGCAGGTCATTGGTTAAAAGAATGTCAACAATAAACTCAATGGTCTTTCTACGGAATTTTGGGTCAAATATTATAATAAAAGTGCTCTATCAACCATTCCTATAACCGTCCCTCTTTCTTATGGCAAGTGGTGAGCTCATAAAAAATTCAAGTATTTGGCTGAAAACGTAGGCTTGATATCAGTCAATAGTTAAAAAATTGTTATTCTTAATAATTGTGACATCCAAAAAGTTTATCTTGTCACCCTCTATTTCTACCATGAATTGTGTGGGATAGCTTATGGTATCAGAAGGTTCCACAAATAAATGAACGTTATATGTTCACGTGTTCTTTAATAAGGTTGCTCTTTGTTACAAATGTACTTTGCGTAAGTGTGATCTTTCTCTTTGGTAGTGGCTTAGGCGGCGCCCGGAGCCGCCTAAAAAAGTCGGTCAGTTGCCAAATAAATTGCATATTAGTTTGTCCTTCTTCTTTTTCTCCCGCTTTTCTGTGGGGAGAGATCGCCCTCACGTAATAGGACGCGGAGAACGCGGCGATGGAGCGACCGGGACGATGACGACGCTTCTGGGCCTCGGCGAAGTGCTCGTGGCAGGCGTAGGGAACGTCTGGATACCGCTGGACGTAGTCGAAGCGGGTGGAGACGTTTGTGTCCCTTGACTCCTCGTCACGGTGCACCGGCGTCGAGGATCGTCTTGACGTGGTAGCTCTACTCCCACTTCCAGGGAAGGAAGCTACTCCTTGGTCGGGTATGGAAGTACCCTGACAACCGTCGGGACAGATGCAGCCCGGACAGTCCGGATGCGGGTAGGGACCGGGACGGTCCCGTCGAAAACGTCGACGAGGCAGTTTGGCGTGCCACGAATCTCTTCGACCAAAAAACTGAGGGCCCTGGAGGAGCGCACCTCGTGTTACACCAAGAGAGAGGGCTCGTCAAGGAGCGCACGTCGGGTTATACCAAGAGAGAGGGCCCGGAAAGGAGCGCACCTCTGAGTACACCAAGAAAGAGGGCCCGTAAAGGATCGCATCTCAAGTGACGATTCTCGAGATCGAAGGGACCAAAGGGAGCTCAGCCTCGATCGGAGGATGCGTGCTTGACGGGTTGCGGTCGCGTATTATATGCGCTCGGTGGATGCATTTGACTCCCGAGAAAGCAGCCGCCTAGCGGCGGCGCCTGAACTAACGCCGGCGCTCACGCCCGGCTGGCGTCCGCGGCTTGCCTGCGCGCTCGCTCGCGCGCGTATGTTGGTGGCGGATTTTGGTTCGCCACAAATTGCATTCTCGGATAGGAAGAGTTAAAAGTCATTAACACAGTACTAATTAAATCATTTGGGATAACCATCATATCATGCACATATCTAAAATCAATTATTTTATTATTTTAAATTTCAAATTATTTAATTACCTTATTAAAAATCGGCATCAGAATTTAATGTACGTAACAAAAACAAATTTCAAGCAGAAACATTACAAACATTTAATATATACTTAATGTAAAATTATTGTTGTCAAAAGTGCACTAAATTTCATGCACATAATTTTCAGTTACAGATACAATAATTTTAATACGTAATTTAAAAACTTTTTGAATTTTGTGACATTTAACAGTGTAGAGAAAAAATGCAATATACTTAAGTATTAATATATCTTAAAACCTATTTCTTGAAATATAAATCTACAAATAACTGTTATTGAATTTTTTGAAAACTTTCTTGCTATAATATTTTAGCATTATTATATAATGTTGAATTCCTATTATCTTGTATAACATAGAATTTTGAATTTTCGCGGGTTACGTATATTCGAATTTCGATCTTTTTGTGGCGTTATGTTGGTACTCATGTCTCTCACTTATGCCGACAAGCTCGGCCATTTTGAATGTTCACTTAATTGTTGACAGCTGCTATGCTTGCACGTGTTTTGGATCGTCTTCGATTTTTACCTATTCAAAAAAATGGATCAAAGAACCTGTATCAAATTTTGTGTGAAAAACGAAATTAAGTGCGCGGATGCATTCCGAATGTTGACTGTGGCATACGGAGAAGCTACCTTGGACCGAAGCAACGTTTATCGGTGGTACAAAATGTTCTCAGAAGGCCGAGAAGATGTGAACGACGAAGAGCGTGCCGGACGCCCGAGCACTTCAACAACAGACGAAAAAATTAATGAAGTGGAGAAAATGGTATTGGCCAATCGTCGAATCACCGTTAGAGAAGTTGCTGAGGACCTAAACATATCGATTGGCTCGTGCCATTCGATTTTTATCAATGATTTGGGCATGAGACGGGTCGCCGCGAAATTCGTACCAAAATTGCTCAATTGCGACCAAAAACAGCATCGCATGAACATTGCTAATGAGATGTTGGACTCTGTCCGCGACGACCCAAATTTGCTCCAGAGGGTCATAACTGGTGACGAATCGTGGGTTTATGGTTATGACGTGGAAACCAAAGCTCAATCATCTCAATGGAAGCTGCCGCACGAACCAAGACCGAAAAAAGCGCGCCAAGTTCGGTCGAATGTGAAAGTTTTGCTGACAGTTTTCTTCGATTGCAGGGGCGTGGTGCATCATGAGTTCTTGCCACAGGGTAGAACGGTCAATAAGGAATATTACCTGCAAGTTATGCGCAATTTGCGCGAAGCAATCCGCCAGAAACGCCCGGATTTGTGGAAGAACAAAAATTGGCTTTTGCACCACGATAACGCCCCTGCTCACACATCGTTGCTTGTGCGCGACTTATTGGCCAAAAACAACACACTAATGATGCCGCAGCCACCGTATTCCCCAGATCTGGCCCCCTGTGACTTTTTCTTGTTCCCTAAACTGAAGAGGCCCATGAAAGGACGACGTTACGCTACGCTTGACGAGATAAAGACGGCATCGAAGGAGGAGCTGAACAAGATAAAAAAAAATGATTTTTTGAAGTGCTTCGAAGATTGGAAAAACCGTTGGCACAAGTGTATAATATCTCATGGGGATTACTTTGAAGGGGACAAAATAGATATTCATGAATAAATAAATAATTTTTGAAAAAACACAGTTATTGAATTTTTTGACAACTTTCTTGCTATAATATTTTAGCATTATTATATAATGTTGAATTTCCTATTATCTTGTATTAACATAGATTTTACATATAATTGAGGTTAATGTATATTATCTCTCTACGTATCAAGTAGGGGAGACCGGGGCAAATCGTTAGACCTTTTTATCTTTTGTGTCTCCTGAGTCCTATATTAATTAAAAAAAAAAAAAAAAAAACATGAGCCGGTTTGAAAGGTTGAACCTTTCCCTTCACAATGCCAATATAAATAAAACATGCAAATGTACTTGCTTTAAAGTACATATAAAAATGTCGACCAATGTCAAGAATTAAGAATTGCCCCAAGCCCGGGGTAATTCGTAACTAGTCCGGGAATATTCTGAAATTTGTATTTTAAGTTGAAAGTCTGTAAAAAACTGTTGTTAAGACTTTCTTTTATTTTAAAAAGGATGTAGGTATACAAAAAACAAATGCAAACATACACGTTCGCATGTTCTTTTATGCCATCGGTGTGACCGATTTTCTAACCTCACAAGTGTCAATCTTTAACGCTTTATAACTTTTTACCTGCTTAAGAGCGACGATTTTATATTCATATGCATGTACTAAAAGACACAATATTATCATGTTTGAACTAAATCAATGAAGAACTTTACCTCTGTTGTTTAACTCTGCGTAGCGCAGACGTTTGTAACACAGCCGAAGGGTTAGAGTTACCCAACTTAGGTTAGGCGCTGCAATCAGTATTAACCAATCGGTGCTCGGTATTACGAATAACCCCAGCATCAACTGTGCGCATTATTGCGTATAATCGACAAAAATAGACTTTACACAGCAAAAAGTATACACGAAATGTTTCAAATACGTTCAACTGAACACGATATATTCAAAGTTTTCAAAAAACCTTATTATCTTATTTAAATTTCGAAGAAATGCCGACTATCAAAAATTACTTTGACTATCGCAAAGCACTTTTTTCACTACTACGACTTCAATATGACGCCGTTATCAACAAATCTTTGTTAGCAACATCGTTACATTAGCACGTGTTTACAGTGTTTAAAGTAAATTTTTAATATGTAGCCATGAAAAGATATTTCCAATTATCGAATTACCCCGTCTAACGATTTGCCCCGGTCTCCCCTATACCGAATGTCACACAGGATATCATACGATTTTGAATATACAAAAGCATTATTCAAGCAAATAACAATGTAGATTAAATCAATATACTTTTGCATATTGGGTGTACTAAAACATGATTTATACAGAGAAAGACCCTTTACAAAACATAAGATTAAATATTTTAAAAATAACGTTTGATAGAATTGTGCAAAACAAATTGGTATCTATTGCAAGTCTGAAGAAGGACAAAAATATATATGTAAATAATAAAAAAATTTATTTATAAAAATTATATAAAAAAAAAATTTTTTTGACAAATTACTCAAATGGTACGCTACCAGCGTGTTTTTCACTCAGAGACGCTCCTGATGTAGAGCGCCAGCCGCGTGATCATCGGTTCGATCGTCAAGCGGCGAGCGGTAGTGAGGGAATAGTGGGCGACTCTTTAGGAATTAGCTCGAAATGAGCAACTAACTCCGAGCATTGACTTACAAGATCAGTAGTTGACTAGATTGATAACAGTGGGATATTCGGCTCAGCGTGCGACATATTTTACATTGTCTGTATTATATATTGTAATCTATATATATACAGGGTGTCTAAAAGAAAGGGTCACATATTTTGATAGCAAGTAGTATTGATCAAAACAAAAAGAAAAGGTCTAATTAACATGGGTCCTAAAACTAATATCTTCAAAGATACAAGCTATTTTGTTATTCGAGCTCTTTGTCATTTTCTTATTAGTCGTGTCATCTTTAGAATGTCTCCTGATATTTACATTTGCAATAGATACTACAAGTCAAATGACATTGCGTAGGGCTTGACGAATGTGAGCAGCCATAGTAAACAAAAGAGTGTTTACTACTGTTGCTATACGAGAGTTCGTCAGTACGAAATTAATCGTCTCAGTCAGCATTAAAATTTTTTCTTTTTTGTAAAAAAGGGAGTTTTTATTTTGTTATCATATGTACATACATTTAATTTCTTTATTTCAGTTTTTTTTATAGAAGATTATAGATTACATTTCATATTAAAATAAAAATGATTTCTTTATCTCTTTTTGTTTTTCATTTTTTATTTTTTAAGGCACCTAGAAAAAAGATATCCCCATTGTACCCCACTTTTGGACCCATGTTAATTAGACTTTTCTCTAGTAGCACAGTACATTGGCTTTACATTGGTTAACATTGGCGAAACATTGGTTATGTTGGGAGTACATTGGCCAATATTTCCCAATAAAAAGCCAATATTGGTCATAGCATCAATTGCACATGTACTTGTAATATTGCTCGCCAATTAATAAACAATATTGCATTTACATTGGAGGTGCATTGGCCAAGATTTGCCAATGTAAAGCGAATATTGTTTATTAAAGAAATGGCAATGTGTTGCCAATATTACGAGTCAACAATTTTACAATATTGCTTTTACATTGGAGGTGCATTGGCCAAGATTTGCCAATGTAAAGCGAATATTGTTTATTAAAGAAATAGTAATGTACTGCCAATATTACAAGTCAACAATTTTATAATATTGCTCTTACATTGGAGGTGCATTGGCCAAAATTTGCCAATGTAAAGCGAATATTGTTTATTGAAGAAACGGTAATGTGCTGCCAATTTTACGAGTTAACAATGGTACAATATTGCACTTACATTAGAAGTGCATTGGCCAATATTTGCCAATCAAAAGCGAATATTGTTTATTGAAGAAACGGTAATGTGCTGCCAATTTTACGAGTTAACAATGGTACAATATTGCACTTATATTGGAAGCGCATTATTGGTCAAGATTTCCAAATCTAAAGCGAATATTGGTTATAAAAGAAATATTAATGTGCTGCCAATGTTACGAGTCAATAATTGTATTGTAAATATCAATAAACGAAATAGGTCCATAAATGAAGAAACCTTAATCTACATTCCAATAAGCAAACAATATTTTTCAATTGTTTAAAAATTTTTTTTTTTTATAAAAATTTTTTATAAAAATTTTTTATATTTAATTTGTATTATATTGACATATATTTTCTAATTGCATTCTTATTCAAACAAATAACAGAAAAGTTATTCCAGATACTATTCCGCATTTGTCAAATTAGTAAAAAAACTATAATTTTATATTTGTTAATGTAAATAATGTGCTTTAATTATACATATTCCATTTTTTTGATAACGTATATTGACCTGATCTACCAGTTATATACAAGTATCAGCACAAAGCGTTCACAGTTCATCACGAAGGATCAGTTCGCAGCGATCACACAGGTCAAACAACGTTCACCGGAGTCGCGACTTGGATGGGTGACCTCTTGGGTTAAAAAAAAATTGGACTAATATTGGTTAAAGTGTCAACTTTCTAATATTGGACCAATGTTGAAAACCCAATGCACAACCAATATATAATATCGTTTTTTTTTTTTCAATATTGGTTAAATAAGGGTCGATATCATACTTTGCAATATTGGACCAATATTGAAAATCAATTCATATCCAATAGATAATATTGGGTTGACATGATTTTTCAATATTGGACCAATATTGCAACTTCAAGATTGGTTAAATAAGAGTCGATATCATACTCTGCAATATTGGACCAATACTGAAAATCAATTCATACCCAATATAGAATATTGGGTTTACATTATTTCCCAATATTTTGTGCTACCAGAGTTTCTTCTTGTTTTGATCAATACTACCTGCTATCAAAATATGTGACCCTTTTTTTTAGACACCCTGTATATACATATATTTTGTAATTTACATTTAATTTTTTTCCTTATATCTTATATTTATATTTATTTCTTTTAAAAATTAATAATTACATTCTGTTATAAAATTATCTGCTTTGATAAAGTATGGATACCATGGATGACTTGTATATCAACAATAATGCTGAAGAAGAAATTGTTATTTCTGGTATTGCTGGACGATTTCCTAATTCTAATAATCTAAAGGAACTTCAAGAAAATCTTTTTAACAAGAAGGATCTGGGTTCTGATAATCATGGACGATGGGATTCATGTAATGTTTTTCTCTTAAGATTGAGATGTATTTTTATATTTTAAAAATTTGTTTTTTATGACAAAATTTATCGTAATTAAAATTTCAAGATTTGCAATATTCAGTTCAATTATTTTTAAAAATAACGCAACAATTAAAATTACATAATATGAAGCAATATATGAATAATTTCTCATGATTTTTTCAAACATTTTATCATTTTTTATATCATAACTTAATAAAGACATAATTTCAACTTCGATCTTTTTGTGGCGTTATGTTGGTACTCATGTCTCTCACTTATGCCGACAAGCTCAGCCATTTTGAATGTTCACTTAATTGTTGACAGCTGCTTTGCTTGCACGTGTTTTGGATCGTCTTCGATTTTTACCTATTCAAAAAAATGGATCAAAGAACCTGTATCAAATTTTGTGTGAAAAACGAAATTAAGTGCGCGGATGCATTCCGAATGTTGACTGTGGCATACGAAGAAGCTACCTTGGACCGAAGCAACGTTTATCGGTGGTACAAAATGTTCTCAGAAGGCCGAGAAGATGTGAACGACGAAGAGCGTGCCGGACGCCCGAGCACTTCAACAACAGACGAAAAAATTAATGAAGTGGAGAAAATGGTATTGGCCAATCGTCGAATCACCGTTAGAGAAGTTGCTGAGGACCTAAACATATCGATTGGCTCGTGCCATTCGATTTTTATCAATGATTTGGGCATGAGACGGGTCGCCGCGAAATTCGTACCAAAATTGCTCAATTGCGACCAAAAACAGCATCGCATGAACATTGCTAATGAGATGTTGGACTCTGTCCGCGACGACCCAAATTTGCTCCAGAGGGTCATAACTGGTGACGAATCGTGGGTTTATGGTTATGACGTGGAAACCAAAGCTCAATCATCTCAATGGAAGCTGCCGCACGAACCAAGACCGAAAAAAGCGCGCCAAGTTCGGTCGAATGTGAAAGTTTTGCTGACAGTTTTCTTCGATTGCAGGGGCGTGGTGCATCATGAGTTCTTGCCACAGGGTAGAACGGTCAATAAGGAATATTACCTGCAAGTTATGCGCAATTTGCGCGAAGCAATCCGCCAGAAACGCCCGGATTTGTGGAAGAACAAAAATTGGCTTTTGCACCACGATAACGCCCCTGTTCACACATCGTTGCTTGTGCGCGACTTTTTGGCCAAAAACAACACACTAATGATGCCGCAGCCACCGTATTCCCCAGATCTGGCCCCCTGTGACTTTTTCTTGTTCCCTAAACTGAAGAGGCCCATGAAAGGACGACGTTACGCTACGCTTGACGAGATAAAGACGGCATCGAAGGAGGAGCTGAACAAGATAAAAAAAAATGATTTTTTGAAGTGCTTCGAAGATTGGAAAAACCTTTGGCACAAGTGTATAATATCTCATGGGGATTACTTTGAAGGGGACAAAATAGATATTCATGAATAAATAAATAATTTTTGAAAAAAAATAACGTAACAATTAAAATTACATAATATGAAGCAATATGTGAATAATTTCTTATGATTTTTTCAAACATTTTATCATTTTTGATATCATAACTCAATAAAGACATAATTTCAACTTCTTATTATATAATATACAGGGTGTTCATTAATGTTGTCCCCACATTTTACATAGGAGCACGCATTTATTATTTCTAATATAATAATGTTAGAAATACATATCTGTCGGTAAATCATATTCCTGTGATAAAAAGTGGGTACAACTATTAATGAACGCCCTATATATACAGGGTGATTATTAATGACTGTTACAACGTTTTACCCTGTTAGCATTTGTATTGACAGAACTTGTAATATACTAAGCGTTTATTAGATGACAGATGCTTCAGCCGGTACGCGCGCGTCCCGAGTGATACGTAGATATAAGGCCTTGCTGAAAAATTTTTCTCACATTACTTTTATGTAATTTTTTAGAATATCTGTATAATTTTATAGTTTTTTCAGATATTTTTATAAGAATTGGATTACTTTTTATAAATACTTTGAATGTCTACGTCTTTTCTCAAAATTTTGAAATGCTTTAACTATGAAGTATCATAAAATTTCTATTATTTTTTGTTCTATAATTTCAAATAAAATGTTATCAAATGTAAAAGAGTTAAAAATATTTTATAAAAATTGTAGGATGAGAAATCTCAGAACATTTTAGAATTTACACATATGAAAAGTTTAAACAGAAGATGTAGATTTTTCAAGTAATTCTAATTATTTCCATAAAAGTTCCAATTCGTATAAAGATTACGAACAAAACATTACGAACATAACATCAGGGATGTTTTCGAGAAAAATATGAAAAATTCTCATAATTATGGAATTGTTCTAAAAAATTAAAGTATTTTTTATTTTGTGTTGGAGAAAGATTTAAGAAAGTGTTAGAAAATTTGAAAAATTTCAAATAAATTTTCAGAACAATTCCATAATTATAAGAATTTTTCATATTTTTCCCGAAAACATCCTTGATAAAAGTTTTTCTCGTAATCTTTATACAAATTGGAACATTTTTCGGAAATAATTAAAATTATTTGTAAAGTGTACATCTTCTCTTTAAACTTTTCATACCTGTGAATTCTGAAATGCTCTGAGATTTCTCATCCTACAACTTTTAGAAAATACTTTTAACTGTTTTACATTTTATAACATTTTATTTGAAATTATAGAACAAAAAATAATAAAAATCTTAGTATACTTCATAATTTACACAATTCAAAATTTTGAGAAAAGCTGTAGACATTTAAAGTATTTATGAAAAGTAATCCAAATTTTACAAAAATATCTAAAAAAAAACTATAGAATTATACAAATATTCTAAAAAATTATATAAAAGTAATGTGAGAAAAATTTTTCAGCAGGCTTTTATACGTATCACTCGACACTGCTCGGGACGCACGCGTGTCGGCCGAAGTAGCTGTCATCTAACAAGCGCTTAGTATATTACAAGTTCTGTCGGTATAAATGCTCTCAGGGTAAAACGTTGTAACAGTCATTAATAATCATCCTGTATATATAAAGTAAATGTACTGAATTACGCCACTTTAAACAAAGACTAATTTTGAACGAATTATAAAAAAAAAGTTAGGTAGGACTTCAAATTTTATTCAAAGTTAGTATTATAAATTAACGAGACCATATACAAGGGGCAATCCAAAAGTAAAGTTACATAGCCTGCAGTGAAGAGGGAACGTTTTATTCAGAAAAACTAATGTATCTACATTGAATTATATCTCTAACATTATTTTTCGACATAGTCGTCAAAGCTGTTTAAGCATTTGTCGCTTCGTAAAATGAGGTTAAAAATTTCTTTCTCATAAAATTTGGGCCCTTGCTCTTTCAGCCAAGTTTTTGCGAAATCTTTCATCTCCTTGTTCAAAGTAAATTGTCGGCTTCTTAAGTGCTCTTTGAAGTGAGGGAACAGCTGAAAGGATCGGGCTGTAAAGAGGGTTGATGATATCCCAGCGGAACTGCTTCAACAGCGTCGTAGTTTGCTGGGACGTCATCTATCACCCTCCTTACAGTCCAGATCTCACTCCAAGTGATTTTCACCTGTTCCCTCACTTCAAGGAGCACGTAGGAGGCCGACGATTCACTTCGAATAAGGAGGTGAAAGACTTCGCAAAAACTTGGCTGAAAGAGCAAAGGCCCAAATTTATGAGAAGGTAATTTTTAACCTCATCTCACAAAGCAACAAATGCTTAAACAGCTATTACGACTATGTCAAAAAATAATGTTAGAGATATAATTCTGTTACGTCCTGTGGAGTAACGATTCTTTTCCTCCATGAACTGCGGATGTACTAATAAACGAGGCCGAGCAACAATGATTTATTTAGTATTTACTCTCGCCTTAATTCTAAGAATACATAGGATGTCATAAATTAAGAAACCATAAATTCAGTAATTTCCGGGGAGTTTGAGATGACACCGTTGCTCGACGCCGGAGTTCATTGTTAAACCTATTGCTTTCTCGGGATAACAATTACCGAGAAATATAAAAATGTCATAAAACCGAATATTGCACGTGGGAGTATTAATAAGTAAATTGATGCACACGGCCCTTCATAGGACAAAGAAAATCATAGACAAAAGCGGTATAAATAGACGAGTTTTCTAGCAAAAAGCGCAGTTCTTATTCTATCTTAATCCGACTCACAGTCCGTGACATCTTGTATGTCCAAGTCTGTGTCTTTTGGATCCGCGGTCTTCAACTTCAATCCGTAACTCGCGGTCGACAGGTAAAAACCGACTTTGGGTTTTGTAAATTATGCATTGCACCCGAAGCCCACTGGACCAGCCGTCTCCCGCTGGGACACGGACCAGATTCTAGACCTACGGGCCAAGGGTCACACATTATCAGTTCCAACACCATTAACACCAACACTACAACCACCAAGTAGTAAGTTCCAAATTACCCGTTTATTTCTTATTTTTGTTCTTGTTTTCTGACCACTTTTTCTCTCTCTTGCGAACAACTTTGTTATAAACATATATATATAATAAATTCATTACCCTTTTTCTCTTAACTCTCTCTCTTTCTCTCTCTCTCTCTCTCTCTCTCCCTCTCTCCCTTTCTCACCCTTTCTCTCCACAATCTTTCTCTGGATTCACTCAAACTCTGTTTAAATTAATCCGAAAGAATCTTTTATATCATTCTCTTTCTTTCTTTGGATTTAATCGAACTCTGTTCGAGTTAATCCAAAAAAATCTTTCATTTTATTTTCTTCCTTTCTTTGAATTCAATCAAACTCCGTTCGATTTAATCCGAAAGAATCTTTTATTTTCAATTTCTGCCTTTCTTTGGATTCACTTGAATTCTGTTCGAGTTAATCCGAAAGAATCTTTTATTTCATTCTTTCCCTTTCTCTGTATTTATTCGAACTCTGTTCGAGTTAATCCGAAAAAATTTTTATTTCAATTTCTGGATTCAATCGAACTCTGTTCAATTTGATTCAAAAGAACCTTTTAATTTTAATATAATCCTTCGCAAAACCAGAGAAAAAGTTATTTTTATTTTATTTTAGTGAATAACCTAAAAGTATCTAAAGAACACAAATAATTCGCGAGTAGCCAACAAACACCGTCGAAACCGTCGCCATCGTCGAGACGAGAAACCCCGGAAGCTTACCGTGTCATTAATTCAATCGCTAGAACAAAATATAACTCACTCCTCACCACTCAAGTTTTCTCAAAAAAATACACCCTCCTTCCCTCCAGCTTCCCCCGAAGACGCAGAAAATTTTGTTAATAATCTGTCATTAGAACTTCTCGAAGAAGTAGCGAAAGTTTTTTCCTCCTTTCGATAAAAAGAATAATCCTAATTGCATATATGCACCACTCACACATACACATACACATATTTATATATACTTTGTAACAATTGTTTAATAACCTATAAAATTATAATTAATTGATTAATATTGTAACAATCAAATAATATTATTTAGAGTATATGTTTAAATTATAAATTATCAAATATATAACGTTCGCAAATCATCTATTTTATTTACAATTTAATGAGAAAAATTAACGTTAAACCAATACATCCCTAGCAATAAATAAATGCAGTAAATCGAATTCTCAAATGTAAAATCTTCTTTTCTCATTTATAATATATAATAATTATTCCATTATGTAAGATAGTTTTAAAAAATATGTTATACTAATTTTTATAAAGAAACTTAATTATTAAAACTTATTTTATTTTCTCCTCAAATTAACCCGTCTCGTTCAACCCCTCTCCTGGTAAAAGATCACGCGAGGTCCGATCCCGAGTTAAAGAAATTAGATTCTCTGACTCAAATCAGGACCGACAATCGCACGACTCTCGGAAGGGTGTTAAAGCTTGTCGTGACACGTTGACCCAATTTCCAGAGTCATAAAAGTGCCTTCGCCCTCGTGTCGTACGTCTGTCTAGTACGACCACGAATAAAAGGATTTTGTTGCGTCCTTCCCTGCTTTCTCTAAATTCCAGATGGCCTTTCCTTAACCATCTTTCCTTTAAGGCTAGACATTTCAATGTAGATACAATGTAACAATTCAATGTAGATACATTGGTTTTTCTGGAATAATACGTTCCCACTTTACTGAAAGCTTTGTAACCTTACTTTTGGATTGCCCCTCCTATATAAAAATTGAGAATATACAGAAATATTTTTATGTACGTGTTAAATATGGACTGCAAATGTCCTGAATTACGCCAAGTTATTCCAATTTACGCCAGTAATATGTACAAATCACGCCAGCCTAGCTGTGTGTTGACAACCAGTATTATATTTTACAAAAACTATATAATTATGTGATTCTTTATTATTTTATCATTTTTTAAAATAGATTACTCATGATAAACTAACATTTTGTATTATAATTCAAAATTATTTTATTTTATTATTTTATAAGTTACATTGTCATAATAACAATTTAAGAATGAATTTAGCCAGGAATAGTTAAAAGTGATAGATTCTTGATATGAGTTTTTGAAAACCACTTTTCACAAAAATCACATTGTGTGCGTTTATTTATTTCAATAGAGCCATTTGATACTTTGACTACTGCTTTCCGATAATGTATAGTTACTTTTAATCAGCTGTGTTTTATTATGAACACAAAACAAATTATGGTGACGTCATGCGAGTCAGTGGCGTAATTTGGTACATTTATTTTGTATATATTTTTTATGTATTATAATTAATAAGGATATATCATATATACAATCCCTGAAAAGTCAATTGGAAATGTGTGTTAATTTATAAGAAGCTTACACATTAGCGCATATTTAATGATGTCAAAACTCAACATTGCAAATTTTTTATCAAGAAACGAAAGAGATAATAAGTAAGATGTTTAAGATTTAATTGTAGAAATTACAGTTTATATTACTTTCACATTTAAATATGATTAAAAATAATAGAAGAAAGTCGCCAATATTGGCATAGCCCTTTTAAATCGACACTTCCTTATTTCTCGGAAACTAAACATTTTACATTAATTGTAAGTATATTGATAGAAACGTTATCTGCTTATACAGGGTTTCTGATAATTAATACGACAACTCTCGCATATATTATAGGTAGAATGGATCAAACCAAGTCGTAAAGTCCTATACCACTTTGCGATTTTTGCAATAATTAACGAGTTATAAATTAATAAAAATAGCGGATTTAATCCCGCCTGTCGCCAAATCCAACCGCGCGATCATGGTTACCAAGCGCGAGGAGAGTTGTTTTTTTCTAACAGCGATGGCTGCGCAAGAACGGCGCGTAACGCTTGGCCCCCATTCTGCGTCGTTAACGTACTCTGTCATTTTTATCAAAACGAAATCTTTTAACCGTATAGAAAAACTTTTGTGCGTATATGTAGGCGCGCCATATTATTTAATGTTAAATAATGTTTTAATTAATATACTATAATGTAAAATCATTTAAATTAATATTATGTTGAATAGTATTTTCAAAATGTTAATGTAAATATGTATTTTCTTAAAATAAAATTAAGTTTACGTACAAAATGGAGTACGTAAAATACGTTTCGTACCACAAAAAAAAGAGTTTAAATGTACCATTTATTATTATTATTATAATTGTATAAAGAAACATTTATTACTTTAAATCTCAAAACTATAAGAATATTTTTATAATATTACATTAATGAATATTAAAGTAATACATCAAGAATATGTAAATGAACATGTAACATGAATAGAATAGAATATTTCTGTGATACTAAAAAGTATTAAATAATATTTGTGGAATATTTATAGTAATATTATTTTAATTTTTAATAATATTTATATAATATTCTAGGAATAATAATTCTATGAACGCTTGTTTTTCTGCAACGCAAAATATAAAGAAAGAAACAGCAAATTTACGAGCAAATTAATTGAACTTATAATTTACATAAATATTAACTGATAAAATAGTGTTGTGTCATCTTCGGAACACAGTGCAATGTACAAAGACATTTCTGACAATACTATTTCATCAGTTTAATTTTTTCTGACATTGTATTAATTACTTTAAAATGCCTAAAAAACCAGTTATAATTTCTATTGAAATTTATTGGTTTTACTTTTTAACGTACGTACTATCTTGATTTAACGAAATTGTCGCCTCCGATCGACGAATAATATTACGGGAAATTTTTATCTCTTGAACCCTGTTGACGACTTCTAACAACCCGTGCTAAATCTATGTGTTGTCATATATGTTTCAGCACGCTCGATATACGCAGCTCAAAGTTGTTATTCCATTATGCGGGTTGAAATAATTTCTGATGAAAACTGATGAAAACTTGTATAGTTGAAACGTCCGTGTAATACTTTGCAGAAGAATAAATTCTTAGCTTATGTAATTTACAAGATCAATTAATTTGTTCCTAAATTTGGCTGTTTTTTACATTTTTCTTTGCAAAACAACAAAAATTCATACAGCCATTATTTTTAGAATATTATATCAATATTATTAAAAATTAAAATATCAGTATAAATATTACAAAAATATTTTTTAATACTTTTTAGTATCACAGAAATATTCTGTTAATTTTAGATGTTTATTTACACGTTCTTGACGTGTTACTTCAATATTCATGTAATATTATAAAAATATTCTTATATAATAGTTTTGAGATTTAAAGTAATAAATGTTTCTTTATACAATTATTATAATAATAATAAATGGTACATTAATTTTTTTTTGTGTGGTACGAAATTTTATGTACTCTATTTTATACGTAAATTTTATTTTATTTTAAGAAAGTACATTAATATTTCGAAAATACTATTTAACATAATCTTAATTTAATTAATTTTACATTATAGTATATTAATTAGAATATTATTTAACATTAAATAATGCGCGCCTACATATACGCACAAAAGTTTTTCTATACGGTTAAAAGATTTCGTTTTGATAAGAATGACGGAGAACATTCATGACGCAGAATGGGGGCGTTACGCGCCGTTCTTGCGCAGCCATCGCTGTTAGAAAAAAAAAACAACTCTCCACGCGCTTGGTAACTACAATTGCGCGGTTGGATTTGGTAGCAGGCGGGACTAAATCCGCTATTTTTATTAATTTATAATTCGTTAACTATTGCGAAAATCGCAAAGTGGTAGTTACTTTTTGACTCGGTTTGATCCATTTTACCTATATGCGAGAGTTGTATTAATTACCAGACACCCTGTACAATTAAAGAAGTAAAATCACATAGTTAATATATTCAAAATTTTTTCTGTATAACATCTGTTAAAAACAAATTCTTGAAAAACGAAAATAAAATTTGCACGTTTTTTTTTGCAAATTTGGATAGTGAGTATTAACAATAGTGAGTATATTATTAATATTAGGTCATTTTACATAGGTATTACGTGCATAGTTTCCTAAAATTGTTTTATTTATATTTTTCTTTTAATATTTTTTTCATAGTTTAGTTTGAAACATAAAATCACTGTAAATTGGTATCTCTCCGTGAGAATAAAGAATATCTGCAAAACTTTTGATGTTAAATTTGCAATGTTGTGAGGTTTTATGAATTTTTTTTATTTTATTTTTTTTAATATTTTAAGATAGGAAATTACTTGTCAAAATCGGCAATTAGCAATTGGTGGATTTTTGTAATAAGATGCACATATGTAAATATAGTCAAAAGATATCCTAAAAATAGCGACTTTTAATTCTGAATTCGTACTTCACTCTTCTTGAAGTCTTTCTAAAAAAAGAATATACATTGTATATCTTATAAATCTTCCTACATAACTTTGTTTTTGCTCTAAATATGTTTATGTAACATATATTTTCTAATAAAATATTTTAATTTTTAATAATAAAATAGGTTATAATATGCCTCATCGAATCGGTAATGTCAATAACATAGAGAAGTTTGATACACAATTTTTTAATATATCAGCCGTGGAAGCCCTTACGATTGATCCTGGAACTAGAATGTTCCTTGAACACACTTACGAAGCAATTATTGATGCGGGTATGAATCCCAAAGAATTAAGGGGAACAAGAACTGGTGTTTTTACGGCAACTAGCTTCGGTGAAACGCTGTGTTGTTTCTGCTTTTCTAAACCTCAGGTTTGATACATTTTATGAATCTAAATGATTTAACATTATTAATAAAAGAGAAGATGATAATACGGTTTCCATTTACATTTTGTACAATAACTTTGTTCATCAATATTTTAAATTAGAAACGGTTTACCAAAGGGGAACAGCCTCTGACGACATTAACCTTGATATATGTTATCAATCAAAAGGTACTCAGTGACATACAAAAGGTTTTGAGTAATGCTTATCTCTTATTAAAAAAAATATCAGAGAAAGAAGAAACAGTTTTTCTTAATTATTTCAAAAAGTATTTATTTTATGGAAAAATGTATCAAATAAAAAATGAAGCTTGCAATAAGCTCTATAAAAAAGGTCATATACATATTTTATTTAACTTTAATACTTTAGTCGTTATAGTAGAAAAACTGTTTTAAAGTTTTTTAAATTCTCAATATTGCGCGAAAAATAGATGCTTGGGCGGAGGAGAGGCTCCGCCTTCCACTGCACCCTCTCTTCTATTTTTTCTAACCTAACCCATTCTGTCTCAGTCGGTGCACTAATGTCGGGGTGCGGGATGGGGCAGACCGTTACATGTGTATGTACTTGTTTTGCTCCCCAAACAAGGGGGGAGGGTGGACCTTGCTTTGTGTGGCCATTTAGTACAAGCATTTAGGAAAGTCTATAAATAAATAAATATTAGGTTGTAATATAATAAATAGAAAATTTAGGGTTGAATTGGGTTGTACACACATACATCTAACGGTCCACCTCCGTATCCACTCCGACATTAGTGGACCGACTGAGACGGGGTGGATTAGGTTAGAAAAAATACGAGAGACAGTGCAGTGGAAGGGGCAAAGCCCCCCCCCCCCGCCCAAACATCAACTTTTTACGCAAAACAGTTTTTCTATTATAACGACTAAAGTATTGAAGTTAGATAAAATATGTGTATGACCTTTTTTATAGAGCTAATTTCAAACTTTATTTTTTGTTTGACACATTTTTCCGTAAAATAAATACTTTCTGAAACAATTAAGAAAAACTGTTTTTTTTTCTCTAATATTTTTTTAATAAAAGGTGAGCATTATTCAAAATCTTTTGCATGTCACTTAGTACTTTCCCATTCATAACATATATCAAGGTTAAAGTTGTCAGAGGCTGCTCCCCTTTTGTAAAATTTTACCTTAACAACTTAATGATTACATTTATCATGTTGCTCAATCGATTTTAAACTTAAAAGTGTATGCAAATGTATGGACATACACATAACCCTTTTGCATACAGACTGTAGTACTGAAAATTTATAATCCATGATGTATATAAACCACAAATTTATAGTATAACTACAAACAGCTTATTGAATGTGAAAATTTTGATATAAAAACTTTAAAGAAATGACCACATTAAATTTATTAATATATCAGTATGCTTAAAAGGAATTAACAAAAATCCTATGCAATTGATTACCTTTGCATAAATCAAAATATGTATAATACAACCGAATATAAAATCTCAAATAACAAAAAAAGTATATATACATATATTTATGTGCCCAATCCCTATGAAAAAGTATTGTTGCCAAAAAATTACACGTAAAAAATTATAAACAGAATCTGCCATTTTTTGTGATTTCCTTAGATTGGCAATAATATGATTACTGCCGTATTAATGTCAATCTAAAGAAATCACAGAAAATAGCAGATTCTATGTGTAATTTTTTCAGCACTAATACTTTTTCATAAGGGAATTAAATTAAAAAAATATATATATTGCGATCGCACTCACGAGCGTGGTGCAACTACGTTAATTGCTCGTGGCGCTAGTTAGGTAGCCAGGGGGTTCGCGAAGTCGCTCACATCAAGTGCACGAAATTAGACGATACGATTGGGCGCCAGGCACGAGCGAGCGTGCCGCTCTGACATCGGGACGTGACCGATCTCTCGATTCACGCCCGAAAAGAAACGCGAAAACACTCTACTTCGTCACGAGCAATAACGAGCTCCCTTAATCGGTAGCTCAGCGACGGAATTGGCAGAGGGGGGTGGTTTGCGACGGACGGGGTGACTGAGGAGAGCGAGGGAACTTAGAGAAAACGCTTCAGTCCGATAGAGAAATGAACAATATATTTCCGAGAGATAACGCTACTGACAAGGTTCTGCGATGGGGCCTCGCGATCCGGACGCGAGCGGAAAATCTCACGCGGTCGTCGGTACGAGCTCACCGAACGGAGAGAGTCACAATTCTATTCTGAGCAGCGGCAGACAAACACCGTGCACTCTCGCCACTCTACACACGCACTCTCAGTTCACGCAAAATTATGGCGATTCGGCACGAAGCAAGCGTTCGGAAGTACGCTGAACAAAACGGACATCGCCCAACAAAAACGCATACATACGCTACTACAGACGACATACAAGAATGTATCACAATTAACGCGACTTGGCTGTGGTGTCGGCGACGCTCTCAATAAACGGAACCGAACGAATCCCGACGTGACTTAATCGGATGAGGCGCACGGCGGCCGAGCACGCGGACAGCACGCGATCACTGGCGTGTTCCCGGCGGAGGATTTTACGGCGAACGATAACTCTAACGGCAGCTACCGCGCGCGCGACTCATCCGACCGGCGAAATCGGTGGCTTTACACAAAAATCGTTCGTCTCACCACGACGCTGGCCTGGCTCGCAAATCGTCCTCGCACGGGGAAGTGGCACGTCCTCGGCTCCCGTCGTCTCGGCTCGTGGCGGCGCACTCGCGACGATCCACAGCGAAGTGATCGATAGCGCGAGGAAATTCGGCAGGCGGCACGCAGGATCTCTCGCCCCACGCACGGGGGTTCGTCGCGCCGCGCTATTGGTTCCGCCTTATAACGCGGTCCTCGCGACCCTCTAATCAGGCTGTCGCGCTGCGGCGCGCAATTCGAGGTAGGTCGGTCTCTTTGGGCAGCTCGCGACTCTTCCCGTGGTTTTCCCGAGGCCGGATGGCTATCCCTACGGACTCTTCGACGTCCGGTGCCCCCGCGCTCGGGACCACGTCAGGAACTTTCTCTCGCAGCTCCTCGTTCGGGGTCTCCTACGCGATGATCGGCGTGGAGTGTCGACATCCCCTACGCCGGACCTTCCCTCTTTGTGTCCTGCAATTTCAGCGGCTTTACTGTTGCGTACAGGCGCGACGGTAAGAGATAACGTAATTAAAATGAAGAGAGATCACCTGTCGTGCGCGCTACTGCGATCCTGCGCACGGTCCGGAAGGTCTCAAGTGGCGGAAGGTCCTCCTTCTTGTAGTCTGCTCGCCGGGTGAGATTTCGTCGATACAAAAATTGAACATTCGCTAGCCGCCGATCCGCAAAACGTCGCTAAAATTAACGGACGGACACACGCACACAAAACAAAGACGCGAAATTGCAAGCGCACTCGCCGACACGTCCGACTCCGAGCCGAGAGGACATAAAGCCGCAGCGTGCGCTCCCCGTTCGGATCCCACGATCCCTGTGACGGACAGCCAAACGGGATGTCACGTCACAATATATAATTAAATTCTAAAGTAAATCTTTGAAAGTTTTAAAATGCTCAAAAATGCTTTGAACAAATGTTGGCTATTGTCAACTGACGTTACTGATAAACGGCAATTAAATAAATAATTTTATAATTATTAGAATTTATCACCTAGTTTTGGAAACATTACGATACTACTTAGGAAGGTTATACTACCATCTTCTCTTCTAATTTACTTAAGACAATGCTGTCAGTTTTAATCAATAAACTGTAACAATACGACTTTTCTCGTGGTCGCGGATTAGCTCGTTGGCGCCAGGGTCGAAAAAAGAAGGAACTCCGATTTGAAAAGGAATTAACAAAAATATTTATTTTAAACAAATATTTCCCCACACTCCGTGATACAAAATAAAAATTTGATTATAAAGGGAGGAAGTTGACACCTTCGGAACTCGTATTCCCCGGAACGTTAGTTACACGCGGAGAGAACTTAAAACTAAATTACAACGCTCGCGATGTCAATTGAAATCTTAAGTCTAAATACAAAACGCGGATCTTACAAACTAACGCATGGAAAATATTACAAGAAAACGTGGACTTAATGCTAACGCAACTAGTTTCGCTCGCCTGAGAAAAGGGTCAAGATACGCTCGCTTTGCTAGGAGGGCGCTTGTTTGGACGGTTCCGTCCGTTCGCTCGGGACGGAGGATATCCGAGGAAAATCCGGCGAGGAAGTTGGAACTCCGGGTAAACGCGTCGTCGCCGACCAAGTAGAATTATTTTAAATTTGCTCTGAAAATAAAACAAAAATTAAGAGTCATAATTACAGGATAGATAACAAGTAAAGAAACGGGTAACCGTTTCTTTACCTGTTATCTATCCTGTAATTATGACTCTTAATTTTTGTATAACAGGTAAAGAAACGGGTAACAGTACGCCCGGTATCAGGAAGCCGAGAACGCCCGGCACAGGAAACCGAAAACGGCTGGTTTCAGGAAGCCGAGAACACCCGGCGCAGGAGTGCGGTATGGAATAACCGAGTACACCCGGTATCAGAGGGGCCGTGAACGGTTACTGGGCCGTGAACTGTGTTGTCGGTTCCATCAAGGGCCTGGGCCTGAGGGTGGCCTCGGAAAAAACGGAGGCCGTCTTCTTTTACGACGGCCCCGCCAAGGCACCGCTCCGGGCTTTCATACGGGTGGATGGAACCCGAATCCAAGTGGGGACAACCCTAAAGTATTTGGGTTGCTACTGGACGGTTGCTGGGCCTTTGTCAAACATTTCGACAAACTGGCCCAGCAGTTGGGCTTAAGGACAAACGCCCTCTTGGGGTTGATGCCCAATCTCTGGGGTCCGAGGGTCGGTGCGAGACGCGCGTACGCCTACGCGGTGATGGCTGGGGCTCTATATGGAACCCCAGTCTGGTTCCGCGAGGCACTGGCCGGCCGCCGCATACGCGAGATGTTGCACGCTGTGCAGCGGCGGCTGGCACGTAGAATAGTGCTCGCGTATTGCACCGCCCCTAGCGCGGCGACCATGGTCCTGGCGGGACTCCCCCCGGCGGAATTTACGACCGACGCTCTGGCCTGGTGCTACGCCAGAGAGAATGCCGTCCGCCTGCAGGGGGGAGAGGTTACCCCCAGGGTCGCCGCGCTATTACGGAAAAGGGCACGCCGGCGGGTGATGAGAGCTTGGCAAGAGAGTCTCGTCAACGACCCGCCGGCGGCAGGATTTCGGATCTTGGAGGCCGTCCTATCCCATTTGGACGAATGGGTGGGCCGCCCTTGGGGCGGCTTGTCCTACCGGACGACACAGGTGCTCACCGGACATGGCTGCTTTGGTGAGTACCTGTGCAGGATACGTAAGGAGACGACGACGCAGTGCCATCACTACGACGCCGACAGGGACTCCGCGCAGCACACGCTGGAAGACTGTCCAGCGTGGGAGAAGCTGCGTGGAGTCCTGAAAGAAGAAATTGGCGAAAACCTCTCCCTGCGGGCCATCATTAGCCAGATGGTTAGCAGGGAGAGAGCATGGGTCTTCTCCGTCTGCGAGCAAGTAATGCGGCAGAAGGAGGAGGCTGAAACAGCAAGAGAGAGGAGGCCGGGGGGACGAATGCTCCCCGGCAAAGACAACGAAGACAGGGGCGGCCGGGAGCCATGACCCCCTTGGCTCCCTCCCCGGCCGCCCCGAAGAAGAAGGCCTGGCCCCCCGCCCCCGGGCCATCGCGGCCCGTCGGCTAAAAGGCGGCGGGGGGGCAATAGATCAGCCGCGGTCGCCCCCTCTCTCCCCACTATTGAGGAGGAGGAGAGCGACAACGCCTCCATGGAGAGGAGGCGACCCCTCTCCCCTGCGGCTGCTGGCCGCGCCTTCGGGACACGCAGTCGCGGGAGGAGAGCCCCTCACATTAGCGAGCCCGGCGAAGCAGATCCGACCTGACAGTTCGGGGGGAGCGACCCTGCGACGTAACACAAAGTCGCTGCCCTCACTGCCTCGCCGGGGTGGGGGGAGAGGGAAGGATTTTCTCCCCCCCCCAGGGTAGGAAGTAGGGTCGCGCCGCCGTCAGTGCGGCGCGAAGAGGCCCGGGGTTACGGCGGAGGCCGGATACCCCGGGCTTTACCCCCAAAACACTAGGGAAAGTGGCGGGGGGAGATTTCCACGAAGTAAACGTTATCTGCGAATAGATGATTTCGGTCGCGACATTAAAATAAAAGAAAATGTAATTTAAAAATTTTTCCTGTTTTTGGCAAAAAATAGACCAGAGCCGTATATAGTACATCCAGAGAGCACATGGACGTCCATCGGACATCCGTCAAACGTCCGTCTATGGACATTGGGATGTCCAATAGATGCCCAATTAGGGTCAGACGTTAGGGATGGACGTCTATTCGAGGTACGTTTGCAAATCCGCTAGACGTCTATAGAACGCCAATTGAACATCCAAAGGACCTAAAATGGACATTGTGGGGTAGCTTATTGCGTCAGAAGGTTCCACAAATAAATGAACGTTTTATGTTCACGTGTTCTTTAATAAAATTGCTCTTTGGTACAAGTGTATTTTATGTAAGTGTGATTTTTATTCTCTTTGGTAGTGGCTTAGGCGGCGCCCGGAGGCGCCTAAAAAAGTCGGTCAGTTGCCGAATAGGTTACGGATAAGCTTGTCCTTTTTCTTCCTCTTCTTCTCTCGTTTCTCCGTGTGGAGAGATCGCCCTGGCGTGTTAGGACGCAGAGAACGCGGTAACGGAGCGATAGGAACGACGACGACGCTCTTGGGCCTCGGCGGAGTGCTCGTGGCAGGCGTAGGAGACGTCTGTGTGCCGCTGGACGTGGTCGAAGCGGGTGTAGACATCTGGGTTCCTTGACTTCTCGTGGCAGTTGCGGTGAACCGTCGTTGAGGATTGTCGTGTCGTCGTAGCGCAAATTCCACTAGCGTCTAGGGAAGGAACGCTACTCCTTGATCGGATATCGGAATACCCTGGCAATCGTCAAGGCAGATGCAGCCCGGACAGTCCGGATGCGGATATGAACCGGGACGGTCCCGTCGAAGACGTCGACGAGGCAGTTTAGCATGCCACGGAGCTCTTTGACCAAAAACTGAGGGTCCTGGAGGGAGCCCTCGGGTTACACCAAGAGAGAGGGCCCGTACAGGAGCGCACCTCTAGTTACACCAAGTTAGAGGGCCCGATAAGGAGTGCACCTCTGATGACGATTCCCGTGATTGAAGGGCCCAGAAGGAGCTCAGCCTCGATTGGAAGATGCGTGCTTGACGGGTTGCGGTCGCGTATTATATGCGCTCGGTGGATGCATTTGACTCCCGAGAAAGCGGCTGCCTAGCGGCAGCGCCTGAACTAGCGCCGGCGCTTACGCCCTGGCAGGCGCCCGCGGCTTGCCTGCGCGCTTGCGCGCGCTCGCACGTTGGTGGCGGATTTCGCTTCGCCACAGACATAATTTTCAGTACCCTATCAAAACAAAAACTTATTTATAACAATTTATTTTAATATTGTAAAAAATTGTTTTCTTAATGTTAAATAAAATAAAAATGTTTTAAAGTTAAACAAATTAGAAATTTTTCTCAAGAATTTTTTTCGGAAATTTTCAAGCGGCTACCGATCCAAGTTGTAATTTTGCCGAACGTTGCTTGACTAGTAAGACTGCTGCGAGCTGATGCCTGGTGATGATCTGTGAACACAAAAAAATAAAACATTATATAATTAAAGCATATTATTTGTATAAACATTTTTAAAATTGTTTTTTTACGATTACGACTTGGATGGGTGACCGTTTGGAAAATTTCGGAAAAAATTCTTGAGAAAAATTTTCGATCTTTTTTACTTTAAAAGCATTGTTATTTTATTTAATGTTAAGAAAACGTTTTTTTACAATATTAGAATAAATGTTTATAAATAAATGCTTTCTTTTGTAAAAAAAATTCTTAAGTCAGCCAAAACAACACGTCGCTAGCAAACTTAGAAAATTTTTAAAATAAAAATTAAATATTTTTAAAAGTTCTAAATATAAACATACTTTGTATTTGCGACAAAAGACACATGAAGCATTATGTTTGCGCGGTAATAGCGCGCTTTCCAAATGACATCCAAATACGAATATTCCATGGACGTCCAACAATTAGCCTTTAATAAACGTCCAAAATCGCCCGTACGATGGATATCCATGGACGTGTGGACCTAATACAAATATCCATAGGATGTCCTGTGCTATCTGGGCATTAGCGTGTGTATTTTTATTCTGTGAAAAAAATTATATTTCTGTGAAAGAAACACAAAGTATAATTTGTTTAATAAGAAAATGATATTTTTGTCGGTAATACAGATAATTCTAATATTGCTTTAAAATAGGTATTATTTCATATAAAATTTTGAATCGGAAAAATTTTAATTCTTAAAAATTTATATACATAAGTAGTATGACTATGCCGGTTCTAACTACGGAGCAACGAGGGGGGGTGAGGTGCGCGGGGGAAATGTAGGTGCGGCGGGACTTACCCTTATCTGTTTACATAATCAGTGATAACCGTTATCTATTTATGTAGATAACCGTTATTTGTTTATGTAAGTAGATAGGGGGGGGGACCCTCATTGCTTCCGAGTTAGAACCGACATAATATATATAATTCGCGGGCCTGACGTCACCGCAGGGCAATATCGCGGGCCTGACGTCACCCTTGAAATTCGCGGTGATTATTCGCGGAACTGTCCTTTGCCGCCACCGCCGCGCGAGACAAAGGATATATATATAAAAATATTTTTGAGACTCACCTTCTTCACTTGCCTCCACCCCCATCGATAGCGCAGCGGCCCGCCGTCACCTTTCTGCCGCCGCCGCCACCACCACCACCCCACCACCACTCCACCACCGCCACCACCACTAATTATATCTTTCGTCTTTCGTCTTTGTCCTCCTTCCCGCCACCACCACTAATAGTCCTCTTCCCCCTCCTCCTCGTGGAGGATGAGTTGTACCGTTGAAATTATATGTATTAATATAAAATCTGGTAGAAAAGAGAAGATCTCGTAGAGGTTATTTGCGTAAAGTTGGGCTCCTTCCTCTTCTTCTTCAGCTTCCTCTTCTTCAGCTTCCTCTTCTTCCTCGCTTTCCTCTTCTTCCTCGCTTTCCTCATTGTATACAGGAGGAGGAGGAGAGGGATGTCCGTTCAGGACAGCTCGTGCTGTTTCAAGCACTTCGCGTAGAATATCGTTGGGAAAGTGGGAGAAGAGATTGTGCAGGTACTCCTGCATTGATTCTTCTCCAAATTCCATATTTATTATTATTACTTTATATTACGCACTTAAGATCACTCACTTGCGGCGAAGTACCTTACGGATTGAGAGCACGGCTACGACTGAGGAACAAAGGGCTGTGCGAGAGCGTCCTCCGTCGCAGCGCGTATTTACAATTGCGGCGTACGTTTCATCTTAATCTTTGACCGTCATTCAATACTTTTGAGAGTAGACGCAACTGTATGCTGATTAATGCAATATATATCGTTGCCTTTTTACCGACACCGCCGCCACCACCACCGCCACCATCACCACCACCACCACCACCACCACCACCACCACCACTATTGTCATTGTTGTCCCCGTCCGCGACTTCCCCGTCCGCGACTTCCCCGTCCGCGGCTTCCTCGTCCTCGTCCTCGTCCTCGTCCTCGTCCTCGTCCTCGTCCTCGTCCTCGGGGGGAAGAGGATAGAAAAAATATTGGATTGTCATCCCCCTCCTCCATCATGTCTACTTCTTCCTCCACTTCTACCATCACCACTTTCTCCTCTTCTCGCACCACATTTTCTACCCGGATCTGTTGGGCTTCCTCCGCATCCTCTATCAAGATGCGTCGGGATATGTCCCAAAACATCATCACAATAAATGATGGGAGTAAGGTGAAAATGTTAAATAAATTTCTAATATATATATCGTCTTGAGGAGGAGGATGTCTGTGAAGGACGGATTCCGCGGCAGCGATAATTCTGTCCAATGTATGGACGGGGAGAAGACAAAGAACTCTGTGCAGGTAATCCTGCATCAACTCAAGTCCATTGCAGAGTTCTGAATTCATTTTTAACTCACTTATCACTCCCGATAGTACTGAAGCGAGAGCGCGATCAAAACTGAAAAGCAAAGGGCTGTGCGAGAGCATCTTCCGTCGCAGTGCGTATTTACAGTTGCGTCTAATCTCGAAAGTATTGTATGACGGTCAAAGAAATAAGATGAAACATACGCCGCAACTGTATGCTGGCTAATGTATATAATATCGTCGCCAGCACAACTCACCACCGTTTGTCACTCGTCGTTCCGAAAAGTATCTATTTTTTTTATATTATATTTTATATTATATTTTATATTATATACTGTCTCTCGATAGAGAAGCCTGACGTCACTTGACGCGAGTCCATCGTTTTATAATGTGGAAATGATGAGAGAAAGTAATTTCTGAGCGTATGTTTAAATGCATTTATTTTATTCAGTGTACTCGTACAATGCATCGTGTACAATAATATCAATAGCATAAGCAATTAATTCACACTCGATCTGCGAACTCTTATCGTAAGATTTGCGCAACATATGTATAGCTTCGCGTTTATTGACGACACAATTTTGACGCAAAAAGTTTACGAAATATTTAAATTTCTCAGTCACGATAGCGATGCTTTGATATAACGTAGAATATACATGTTCAATGCAATGCTCTAGCTCGTATAAGAATAGCACGGTTGCAGGCTTGAGATAAATACATACATTGTGCAACGTTAATTTAACAATACTTTGTTCGTTCAGTTTAACAAGTTGCATGGTAAGGTCGTGTATCGTTAACGATGATGTTGTCTCCGTTGACTGGACGAATCGCTCGATGTCAACACGTTTCTCGATCAGAGTTCTCCATGTTCTGTATGGTAGAATAATCCGGTTGCCGCGTGTATCGCCGAGCGATATCTCCACAGAGCATGAAACTGATGTCACGCTGATGTCGATATCAATCCATTTGTAGGATGTTAAGGTTAACGAGAACCTTCTGCCTAGAATGCGCGGCGTATACCGCGAATCTGAAGACGTGCTGAAAAGAAATGGAGATGAGTGAAACGTACAATAAAAAGTAATTGAATAAAAAAATATAATTTGTATGTATACAATGATACTTACGGTTTATCACACGCTTCAATCGGAACGTAATAAAGTGCCATTGCGCTTATTTCAAGAGCGTTGTCTGAACCGTTCGAACGAGCAACTGATGCAAGACTGATTGCAAATTGTGACGCGTCTTTTTTGCGATTAATGTTACTGAAAGTTTTGAAGAAGGAGAAGGGGAAGTCCCTCCCCTCTTTTCAGTAATTTTTTTTGTTATCACTAGAACATGTCACGACACGTTTTTTCACGGTCCGTTGCACATGACGTTTTTTTTGTGATTAATGTTACTGGAATTTTCTAAGAAGGAGAAGGGGAAGTTTCCCCTCTTTCCAATAATATCATTGTTATCACTCGAACATGTCACGACACGTTTTCGCGGTCTGACAACGTGAAAGAAACGTATAAGAACGTAGATGAAATAAATATGATCTGTTTTTCAAATACATGATCCCCGATATGTGGGGGTAGATTGTTTTTCGCAAAACGATAATGATTCAAGACAGGTATCAACTGTAGTTGGATGATGCAAGCTTAGACAAAGAAGTCGCAAACGCCGGTGCAAACATCCCCGATATGTGAGGTAGATTTTCATGAAACAATGATTCAAGACAGGCACCGACAGGTTGCAATAAACAAATCGCGAGGCAATGACGATGCTTCCCCTAGATGAATAAAGGGACAAAGGAATTGCATATGAAGTATATAATAAGTCAATTAGCGCTCAGACCTCAGTAGATGTCTCGGAAGCATACCGAATCGATCGCAATATGCAGCCGTAAAAGAAAATGGCCAACCATATTGATGACATAGACTCGGACGATAGTATGGATATTGAGTTTGAAGATTTAGATCAGAATTTAGTGGACGAAGACGAAGAGGTCATATTATCTGACGATAGTGGATGCAACTCTGTTCAAAGTGAGCACTCTGAGGATCTCGTGGAAAGAGTTTTATCAAATGCACAATATAATGCATTAAATATAAATACAAGGTGTTGTATGATGCAATTTTATTACACGTTCGACGATTATTCTCAAATAATATGTGTATCATGCATGTTTGACGGTGGGCCCGTGGACTTGGGAGTAGTGCGCACCGTTCGACATCACGAAACTGATACATTCATTGTTCTTCAAGGCAAGTATTGCGACTATTGCCGAAGACCAACATTTATGTACATTCCATGCAACATGTGCCCAATCTGTGTGTTCACACAATAATAATAAAAATGGCTAATCATATCGCGGATGAAGTTCTTGAAGTTTCGTCTGACGAAGAGTTACCTGGGGATAGCGGATGTGACAGTGATCTAAGTGAGCATCCTGAGATTCGTGTTGTATCAATTGCTGAACTACGCGCTTTGAATCGCACGAAACATTGCATGATACAATTTTACTACTCGACGGGTGGCGCCCTTGCCGTTTGCGCATCATGCATGATTGAACTTTCTGACATCGAATTGGACTCAATGGACGCCGTTCAAATGCACGAAACAAATTTCCTCGAACAACTTGACGGACGTATCTGCTCTAAATGCCGCCAACCCATGTTTGTATATATTCCAGCTAACATGTGCAGAGTGTGCTTACATTGAACAATTATTTTTTTAATACGCTCAGTGAAAAAGAGCATGGAAACCACTAATCATTCTTGTTTGTTAGTGCATCTCCTTCGTGGTCGAGAATTTGGATTTGATAACGCGCTTGCCTCTGATACAAGTAAATACTGTGCTACCTTAACACGTCAACATGAAAATAGATTGTTTCGTTGTTCTCTACATGGCAGATACCATTATCGTACATTTATTGATATATCAAATTATAATGGTAATTGTGGTGATGAAATAATCTCAAAGCTTTATACGTGCAATCACATGATTCGTGGCAAGCTTTCTGACGAACATAGTGAAACTTCACCACTGGAACTTCGTTATGATACTATACTTCCTTAACATGAAAATATTGTGATAGACATTTTTGAAAATTGAAAAAATGGAGAACATTGAACGTGAATTACTCGAGCAATGCTCACAGGTTGCAAATTTAGCGGAATGGTTCACGTGGTTGCAACGATGCGACGAGTGCCTCGTGCAGCTCGAAGAATTTTGTAGTGTCAAACGTCCACGACTCACCGTCGGCTCTAGACAATCCATAGTGGCGAGAATCGCGCGACTCGCGGGTGCAAAAGCGCAGTTAGAAAGGCGTTTTGTGCACGTTGGTGGTGGTGCGCACGCTGGTATTAGCGCCGGTGACAAAAAATCGCTCGTGTGGCGCGAGATCGACGCTGCGTTTGAGTCACGTATTCTTACGGGTGCTGTAATAAACGCGGATTATATTGAGCCGCGACATTTCTTGGAAGACGCTAGTGATTTAGTGATCGAACAAGTGCGAGACGCTATCGCGAAACATGGAAGTGTAAAAGTGAACACTGTATTCAACGGTGAATTTGTAAACATTCGTGATGACCGCGATAATAAAAGTCTGGCGACGAAAAACTACAACTGAATTGTATAGAGCATCAAATTTGCGCGAGTGGTATGAACGACGCGTTATTGAAGTAATATTAGCGATGCTCGATGAGTTTCAGGAACGCGATAGTGGTTGGGCGTTACACCGAATACAGAACTTGATGGTGAATATAAACAAACTTAATCCCATGCACGCGGGGTGTTACTTTGAAGTGCCGCTGTCGGTAAGTGACAAACGTGCGGTAATTAATGTGCAATCGAAAGACAATGCTTGCTTCGCGTGGTCAGTGGTGGCTGCCCTGTACCCAGCTGAAAGAAATGCATCCCTGGAGTCGTCGTATCCGCATTATTCGACTGTTTTAAAGTTTGACGATATACAATTTCCAATGAAAGTGAAAGACATTGGAAAATTTGAACGATTAAACGATGTGTCGGTGAACGTGTACGGTACCGAACTTGATAGAAAAGAAAAGATACAGTACGTTGTACCGTTACGCCTGACTGAAGATAAAAAGGAGAAACACGTTAATCTTTTCTACGTGGAAGATAAACATGACGTCACCCACAACCACTTTGCGTGGATTAAGAACCTGTCGCGACTGGTCAGTTCACAGCTGAGCAAAAACGAACACAAGAAATTCATCTGTGATCGGTAAGTGTAATAATAATAATAATAATAATAATATATAATATAAGATAATATTAATAATACATGTATTAAAAATATTTATTACAGATGCCTGCATTACTTCCACTCTGAAGAAAAATTGCAGTCGCATGTAGTGGAGTGCAAGAAAATAAATGACTGCGCCATCATTCTACCGAGAGAGGACCAGAAATGGCTAGAATTCGACTCATACAACAACAAGGAGCGCGTCCCCTTTGTAATTTACGCCGATTTGGAGTGCGTATTGAGGAAGATGGAGAATGAAACAGAGAACACGTTGAGTTTCGCGTATCAACATCACAAGGTATTTAGCATAGCTTACTATGTTAAATGCTCGTTCGACGACGCGTTATCAAAGTATCGCTTTCGCCGCGATAAGGACTGTATCGCGTGGTTCGCGAAAGAATTAGAAAATTTGGCGCATGACATGAAAGCCCGAATATCCGCCAATGTTCCAATGGAACAATTAACTATACAGCAACAAGAGGCATTCTTGAACGCGACGAAGTGCCATATATGCGAAAAACCGTTTGTATCAGATAAGCGCCTTATCCGTAACGAGTGGCTTGATAATCAACGGGTGCACGATCATTGTCATCTGACCGGCAAGTACCGTGGTCCCGCTCATAATAAATGTAATCTGAATTATAAGAATACGTACGTTATTCCAATCGTTTTTCATAATTTGAGCGGTTACGACGCGCATTTTATAATAAAAGAAATTTCTACCGCGTTCGAAGGCAAGATTGATCTACTACCGGTAAATAAAGAAAAATATATTTCTTTTACTAAACATGTCGCAGCTACTGGCGTGGGAACAAAATCAGGCGAAGTACGAAATTGTATACGATTTCGATTCATTGATTCATATAAATTCTTAAGTTCGAGTCTCGAAAAATTGGCGTCATTTCTAAATATTGAACAATTAAAAATTACTCGTTCTGAATTTTCATCGTTATCGAACGAGGATTTCGAATTGCTCACACGCAAAGGTGTCTTTCCGTACGAGTACGTTGATAATGTCGACAAACTTTTAGAAACGCGTTTACCTCCGCGTGAATCGTTCTACAGTTCACTCACCGAGCAGACGGTATCAGAGCATGATTACGCTCATGCCGAGAACGTATGGCAGCGGTTCGCAATTGAAACCCTGGGCGAATACAGCGATTTATATTTGAAAACGGATGTTTTATTATTAGCCGACATTTTCGAAAACTTTCGTGATAAAAGCATGCAGAGTTACGGTCTGGACCCTGCGCATTACTATACATTACCAGGCTATACATGGGATGCAATGTTGAAAAAAACTGGTATAAGATTCGAATTGCTTACGGACATAGAAATGGTACTTTACGTGGAACGTGGGATCCGTGGCGGATTAAGTCAATGTTCGGGCAGATATGCAAAGGCCAATAATAAGTACATGAAATCGTACGATCCGTCAAAACCATCAATATATTGTCAATATTACGATGTGAATAATCTTTATGGATGGGCAATGTGCCAGCCGTTGCCATACGGTGAATTTAAATGGGTCGAAAACGTTGAAAATTTTGATGTAAACGCGATCGCATTGGACTCTAACACCGGGTATATATTGGAAGTCGACCTTGCATATGAGAATCATCTGCACGATCGACACAGTGACCTACCGTTCTGTCCTTCGAGCGATAAGCCTCCAGGGTCAAGGCAAAGTAAGCTTTTAGCGACAGTGCATGATAAAGAGCGTTACGTCATCCACTACCGCAATCTTCAACAGTGCACGCGTCATGGGCTTCGAATCGTAAAAATACATCGCGTACTTCAATTCGCTCAATCCACTTGGCTCAGAAATTATATAGAACTAAATACAGAATTTCGAACAAACGCGAAAAACGATTTCGAGAAAAATTTATATAAATTAATGAATAATGCAGTTTTCGGTAAAACAATGGAAAATGTACGTAATCATGCTGATATTAAATTAGTAACGCAATGGGAAGGCCGTTACGGGGCAGAGGCCATGATCGCTGCTCCGAATTTTCATAGCCGCAGCGTTTTCACAGAAAATCTGGTTGCCATAGAAATGCGTAAACTCTCGGTAAAATTTAACAAACCCATATATGTCGGCATGTGTATTCTCGACATTTCAAAAACCTGCCTTTACGAATTTTACTACGATTATATGCTACCATTGTATCAAGATAAATGTCAGATACTCTACACAGACACAGACAGCATGGTGATGGCCATCGAGTGCGATGATGTGTACATGGACATGAAACGTGATATCGCGAGATACGACACAAGCGATTATCCCGCGGACAATGTATACAATATGCCTCTCGTTAATAAGAAGGTTCCCGGGCTAATGAAGGATGAGAATTGCGGCATGATTATGACTGAATTTGTAGGGCTAAGAGCGAAAATGTATGCTGTGAGAGTAGAAGGGAAAAGAGATACGAAAAAGGCTAAAGGTGTAAAGAATAATGTAGTGGCGCGAACTATTACTTTTGAAGATTATAAGCGATGCTTGCACGACGATATAGAATTAACTCGCCGCCAAACATGTATACGTTCAAAATTACATGAGGTGTATACTATTAATGAGAAGAAAGTTGCGCTTAATTCAAAAGACGATAAGCGATACGTTATCCATGATTCAACAAAAACATTACCGTGGGGACATTGGCGTATACCATTGTAATATATATTTAATGTGCCACGTTTTATTATAAGTTGTATCAGTATCAGTATTATACGATGTATTGTTATATGTTTTTATATTTAGAAGTAGTATTTACTATTTTTTTTTCATTAAACCTATTTTAATACGTTTCTTTATATTGAATGTACGTATGCCTCACGTTGTATGTGTGTGTGTGTGTGTGTGTGTGTGTGTGTGTGTGTGTGTGTGTGTGTGTGTGTGTGTGTGTGTGTGTGTGTGTGTGATATCTTCTAATTCATGTGTAATAATTGTATTAAACGAGGACAAAGAGAGAAAATAAAAAAGTATAATCATATATTTTTTTCATGTATTTATTGTTCACAATATATATGTTTCTTACAAAATTAAATAACATCATTTTTATTTATCCACGAATTATGCGATGCATCGAATCCCAGCCATTTCACGTAAACTTTGTTTCCTTTCTTCTTTAAAATTTTCTGCACTAAATAAACATCAGGATATTTCGCTTGATGTAATTCATGTTCATAAAATGCACCCGCGACGCTTTTTCCGCGATAATCTTCCAATAAATACGTGATGGGATTTGTATGCTGCACTTTAACGATCGTAAACACCTCGGTTGTCCAATTTGGAGTATAGTTTTTTTCAAAAATTGTCTTGTGTTTGCTCACGCGTACCTTAGCTCCAACCTTGAATTTCGCAGGTGCAGGGATCTTAACGTGGCTATACACCGTGTCGAGGAGCTTTTTAGCCAATTCTGGCGTTACATCCACGGGTCGCATGCTTATCGTACGATGAAACGCGCGGTTGTAATCTGAAACCAGACGCGGTAGTTCGTCGACCCACTTGTAAGATCCTTGCAACGTAAACATTTTCCACATCTTCTCCTTCAAAGTTCTATTGAAGCGCTCAATTATCGATGCTTTCATCACCGAATACGTGGAATAATGATTAATGTTGTGCTTTTTCAAAAGTTTCTGCACATCGACGTTGTAAAACTCCTTGCCCATATCCGTTTGCAAGTTGCGTGGACATCTTCCGCTCTTCCGAATTATCTCAGCGATGACGTCAGCTGTCTCTTTTCCGCTCTTGCTCTTCATCGCTACTGCCCATGCGAATTTGCTCAACGCATCAATGACCGTTAGTATATAATGATGACCTTTGTTAATATTTGAATATGGACGCATCTCGACGATATCAGCTTGCCACAGATCGTCGAATCCTTTGATTATAACACGTCTTCTTGGAAAATGTCGTCTCGCTGGAGCGTGTAATTCCTCGACGAGACGTCGTCTTTCGGAGCTAATTTTCTTTGATGAACTCATGTTTTTGTAAACTCGCGATGTAATGTAAAATCAGCTTCGTTTATTTTCTATCACCCTTCAGTAACCATTCTTTGTCCTCCGGTTTCTGTCGATTAGATAATTTTTCATACTCATTCTTCCGATTTACGCTCGTTCGATAACCATCTAATACTCGATCTCGAGATTTTTCACAACAATCCTGAGCCGCGTGATAATTATCCGTCAATCGTTCCCCAACCGTCCGATTTTTATTTAAGAACCGTTCAAAGTCATTCGTTAGACGTTCGTACCCGTCTTTTCGGCGTTCATTGCCGCTCATTTTTTTTTTTATCGCACGTCCTTTTCGGACAAAGTCAGCCTCCTGTCTGACTCGTTTCGCGGGATATGCGTTTAATTTATAATTATACCGGCTTCGCGAAGTTCCTCGATGATAGACAACATCTCGTTGCCGTGAGCATCGTTGCCGGCTCTATATGAAGCGTCAAGCAATCGGAGTCGATCCACCAACTCATTGGGATCGTCCCAGTGCACGTAATCGATCTTATTATCGTTCAGTATCATAGCGCGAGGTATTCCCTTTCCGGATTTATTCTTTCTCTTTGGTGTAGATTCAATTGACATCAATGGCGCAATCACGTATTTATACTTGTATCCTCTGTTGCCCCGTAGTCGACTCTGCGCGGTGAAATTTTTTCTATGTACGTTTGTAGCCAACAATATGCTCTTGTACTTTTGCAAATCGTCCTCCTTATAGAGAAAATCATCGGGCAATCTTTTAAAAATCAACTCATAAAGACCGGGTGTGCCAACGTATCGCACGCCGTCGATAATGATGTTATCATCGATGTCCACGTCAAACTTTTTATTACCAAGCATCATTTCGTCCCTGTCGAGACGAACGCCATATATGGTGTCTATACTTTTCTCCGATCCACCACCACCGCTGAGGAACTCGCCGATGTACTTTTGACCGAGCGGACCCAAATGTTGCGACAACGTTTTTCGACCTTCCAACGTTTGCATCTGATGTTGAACAGTTGTTCCGAATGAATCGTCTGTGGTTTCGAAGACATCCTCGAGAACCTTATTCGTTCATTTTGCCGCTCCAATCGTAGGTGTTTTCGTCGACGGTCCTGGCGATTCTATCATTGTAGAATGAAGCACAGGTGAATCCAACGCGACGTTAGAACGTTTCCTTTCTCCCGATGGTAATTTTGAATATTTGTGAGATGCTCCATCATCGTCGTCGTCGTCGTTGTCGTCGTCGTTATCCCTGTGTTTTTTCTTAGTATGTTTCGACTTTTCCTCTTTGATATCTTTAACCTCTTTCTTAATCGGCTGGGATTCCTCAACAATCTGTTTCAGAGGTTCAACGATAGGCTTGAAACGTCTCTCCATAGCGATCTCTTCCTCAATTCGACCAGTTTTCAGAGCGCGATGTTTCTTGCGGATCGCCTCGCTCGTTTTTTCAATCTCCATCGCGAGTTTTTCGCGATTACGCACATTAGCCATGATGAACGTCTCTGTTCAAGATATCGAGAACAACTAATCGTTTCACGGTACCGCGAACTTGTTAAATCCTTTTCTGTATCGTCCATTAGTGAGCGAACTATCCTTGTCTATCACTAGAAATCCGTACTCACGCTGCCAACAAGCACGACATAATGCGCAAAATTCGTCGTACGACATGTCGTTGTTCACGTGATCGTTGTAAATATGTTTCAGGTTAGTACCATCCTGTTTAAACAGGATTAGGAGATTGGCATTATCGCGTATCAGATGTTTCGGTATCCTCGCGTACGTTTGACACAGCAGTAAAAGCAGTCGACATTCGAATGACGACCCATCGAAAAGTATTCTCTGATCGCATCCTGCTTATCGCATGCAACGTCGTCGAAGACAAAGATCGAATTCGGACGCGACTCGCTCGGCGGAACGACATCGCTGTTATTTGAGAATGTAAAGTATCCGATTTCATCGATCGATGTCAACAGATTTTCGAGATATCGATATTTTGGTTGCATTAGCGACTTGGAATAAATATAAACATTTTCAAAACGTACACCGTGCGGACTTTCGAGCAGGCTTATAAGAACATTAGTCTTGCCGCACGAGGATGGCCCCGCAATTATAGCGCGGATGGTACTCGGCAACAATTCACCGTGCTTCCTCAACGGCGCGCTGCCCCCAATCATTTGCAATTTTTCGTCACAGTTTGTGACGCGTATCGTACGCGACTGCCGCACGAATTTCATGATTCACACTAAACTCGCGTGACACGTCGAGCGCCTATTTATAGGCGCGCGGAACCGCGAGTTGCTCAGTAGTAAAAATATTTCTCACGCTGTCACATCCCTGTGATATTTTAGATTTGAGCGCTGAGCAGTTGGAATATATACCGAAAGTCGTATTGTTACACGTATACGGCAACTACGTCGATCACGTGTGGGACAGGCTTCCGAAGCATATAAGAGCGGACCCGGAGGTTGGAACGTATCGTCGCTGCGACGAGCATCACAATCAGCCGTGGCAGAGAACGCACATTGACGGTCCCGCGCCGAGAATTAAAGATTGCGGCGAATGTCAGCGTCGAGCAAAGGTTGCGTCGGAGGTCTGCTGAATCGAGCGATAAACGCGCTTCCTTTCGAATTACATATTCCCGGCTATCAATTTTGCGGTCCGGGCACTCGGTTGAAGAAACGATTAGCTAGAGGCGACAGAGGCGTAAATCCATTGGACGCGGCGTGCCGCGAACACGATATTGCGTACTCTCTTAGCAACAAACTCGTCGATAGACACGCGGCGGATAAGGTGCTCGCCGATAAAGCGCTGGGACGCGTCATCGCAGGAGATTCGACTATCGGCGAAAAAGCCGCCGCTGCAGCCGTTTGGACAGCGATGAAGGCCAAGACCAAGATCGGCATGGGTATGAAGGCGAGAAAGAAGAAAGCAACGACAAAGAAAACGATGAAAAAACGAATACTTCCGTCGGCGAAACGAGGCGGTGTGTTACCGATCCTGCCAATGTTAGGCGTGCTCGGATCTTTAATCGGTGGTGCAGCCGGTGTAGCGAAAGCGGTAAACAACAGCAAAGCCGCGCGACGTCAGCTCGAAGAGCTGCAACGTCACAATCGCGCAATGGAACAAGGTCGTGGGCTTTATCTTGTTCCGTACAAGCATGGACGAGGATTGTATCTTGGACCATATAAACGCGGACAAGGAGTATCGGCGAAGAAAAAAAAAACGTCGAAAAAACGGTAAAAATACCCGAGGGAGTGACCACCGATGTGCAATTAAACTGTCTGGCGAAACGTATGCGCATACCATATTTTAGAGGAGTGTACATGCGTAATGCTTTACCGACCAGTGGCGTACGAAGAAACGAAAGCGGTATTGTCAATCTAGACGATATCGCGGGCCCTGGGACTCATTGGGTCGCATACGTAAAAAGGAGCAACCGCGTAATTTATTTCGATAGTTTTGGTAATCTTCGACCGCCTCGAGAACTGGTGCGATATTTCGGAAGCAATGTTACGATTGAGTACAATCGAACGTCCTATCAGACGTACGATCAAAGTTTCTGCGGACAAATGTGCTTGCGGTTTCTTCAGACTGTCGACCTTTAAAAGACCGACGAGATACCGCAAAGTCTCAGTATTCGTCGAGCGCTTTTTCCATCATGTCGTTTACCCTAACGCTGAGCGGAAAGAGCAACGTTCTCGCTGCAAATTACTCTCCGGCGATAGATTTAACCGATGCCGAATACGAACTCGGTCTAACGCTTTTTGAAACTTACAACACGATACCGAACGTGAACGCCTCGAACAATAAATTCTATTTCGGCAAAGACGATGCGGAGATTACGATACCCGAAGGATCGTACGAGCTGCCGGCCATAAACAAATTTTTGAAACGCGCAATTTCGCAGAAACGTCCACGACGCAACGCACCCGATACCGGTGACGTTGTCCGCGGCGATATCGGCGTGTTCAATGATGACAACGAGGAAGAAGAGTTCCCGATAGTGATTCGCGCAAATTATAACACAATGAAGTGCGAGATTAAATGTTCATACACAATAAACTTTAATAAACCAAACAGCATTGGATCGCTGCTGGGATTCTCGAAGCGCGTACTGCAACCGCGTAGATGGTATGAATCGGACCAGTCGATCAACATAATTAACGTAAATATAATTCGTATTGAATGCAGTGTAACTGCAGGTGCATACAACAACGGTGCGCGTGTGCATACGATTCATGAATTTTCGCCGAGTGTGCCTTCAGGATATAAGCTCAGTGAAAAGCCAAATCAGATCATTTACCTTCCAGTAATCGTACGGAGCATTACGACTCTCACCATACGAGTTGTCGATCAAAACGGACGATTGTTGGACTTTCGCGGAGAAGAGATTACAGTTAGGTTGCACGTTCGAAAGCGAGCGTGACACATGAGATGCTTGTGTTGAGTGGAGCCGAGCGCGCACGGAGAGATATCGCATTCTTTACAAGGACGGTGACATCATCGATTGATAATCCGACTCGGTCAACTGAGAAGAAAAAGCTCAGCGCATCAAACGTTAAATTTTTACAATCACTGGGATTCGCGGTACGAAAATCTTAAAAATGACTGATATTCTAAACGTCAGAGACGAGCCGATCTTTGACGATCGAATCGTCAAGATTGAAACCCACGCTTATTCGCCGTATGCAAACACAACGTACGGGCACAGCGATGAGATAAGAATACCCATACAACAACAAGATTTGTATACATTGCCGTACGAGAGTTTCCTATACGTCGAGGGGAGAATTACGAAACAGAATAGACCTGAAGGGGCCAGCGGTGACGTGGTATTGGGAAATAATTGTGTTGCGTTTATGTTCGACGAGATAAGATACGAGTTGAACGGCGTCGAAATTGATCGTAATAGAAACGTGGGCATAACCAGCACGCTGAAAAACTATGTAACGCTGTCATCCGACAAAAGCGTGATTCTGCGAAATGCCGGCTGGGAAACGCAGATGACTACCGCTGACGGGTATTTCAATTTCTGTGTCCCGCTCTACGTGCTGTTGGGATTCTGCGAAGATTATAAACGCATAGTGATCAATGCTCGTCACGAGTTGATCTTGATACGAGCGCGCAACGATAACAATTGTCTGAAGGGTAATTCGGCGTTGGAGCCCGTTCTCGAGTTGTTTAAAATTCAGTGGCGAATGCCGCATGTGCTCTTGAGTGATATAAATAATTTTCGATGCTGCGCACTTTGGAGAGCGGACGATATCTCAGCATGGCTTTTCGCTCGTGGGATCTTTACGAGTATCCACTATTGCAATGCACTACCAAGCATTCGTGGGCTATCAAGACCGCTACTCAGCTCGAGAAACCGCGTTACGTCATTTTCGCTATGCAAACCGGCCGAAAAAATAACATGTCTGAGGACACGAGCCGATTCGACCATTGCAATTTGACCAACGTGAAACTTTATCTGAATTCTGAATCTTATCCCTACATCGAAATGGATCTTGATTTTACCAAAAACAAATGGGCTATTCTATACGAGATGTACGCGCGTTTCTGCAAAAACTACCTCGGATACGAGTATCTCGAGCCGAATCTCACCGTCACCAACTTTCTAAACAGAAGTCCGTTCTGCATAATTGATTGCAGTCGGCAAGTCGAATCGATTAAGAGCGCAACCGTTGACGTGCGAATAGAATTCGAAACTAAAGATAACGTGCCGGAGAACACCGGCGCATATGCACTCATAATATACGATCGCGTGATTCAATATAACCCGTTGACAAACATTGTGCGCAAAATCACCTAATTCTGCGCATATATATTATACGATACATCGACATGAACCACAGTCTTCGTTTCGACCGCGACATGTCCGTGCCGACGTTCGTGGATCTGCAAGGTTTTCCCCTTGGACGATTGAGAGGTTTCATCGTAAAAGAATTTGCGGCGTTAAGAGGGGGAAACGTTCTCGCGCATTATATCTTTGACAGTCCCCAGCCATGGGATTGGTTGATGAAATCTGAAAGATCCTGTGCTTCCTGGCTCACTGCCTGTCATCATGGACTAAGATGGGGCACCGACGGGGTGGTTCCGTACCGGAAAGCGAGACAAGTGATTACGACTGCAGTACTGGGTGCTGAAAATCCTGACGACAAGGAGATTGTGTACGTCAAAGCGCACGAGAAACGAGAATGGCTGGGAGAATTACTTCTGGACAGTCGACGAGAATACGCATACATCGAGAGACTGGATGTGGATTACGAAGACGTGGATAATTTAAATAATCTAGATGATGCTAATACTTTTCATCAATGTGGACAACACCGTACGAATAAACATTGTGCAATGCAAAATGTATTCAAACTTTTCAATTGGTGGACACAATTACATGAATAAACATATGTAATATACGAGATACGTTTTATTCCTTTCCCTCCATTACATCAACGTTATTTTATGTTTTGTTCATTTCATTTACATTCTTATACGTTTCTTTCACGTTGTTAGAGCGCGAAAAAACGTGTTGTAACACGTTCGTGTGATAACAAAGAAATTATAAGAGGAACTTCCCCTTTTCCTTCTTAAAAAAGTTCCAGAAACGTTAATCGCAAAAAGCGTCACAATTTGCAATCCGTATTACATCAGGCGGCGGTGTCGGTAAAAAGGCAACGATATATATTGCATTAATCAGCATACAGTTGCGTCTACTCTCAAAAGTATTGAATGACGGTCAAAGATTAAGATGAAACGTACGCCGCAATTGTAAATACGCGCTGCGACGGAGGACGCTCTCGCACAGCCCTTTGTTCCTCAGTCGTAGCCGTGCTCTCAATCCGTGAGGTACTTCGCCGCAAGTGAGTGATCTTAAGTGCGTAATATAAAGTAATAATAATAAATATGGAATTTGAAGAAGAATCAATGCAGGAGTACCTGCACAATCTCTTCTCCCACTTTCCCAACGATATTCTACGCGAAGTGCTTGAAACAGCACAAGCTGTCCTGAACGGACATCCCCCTCCTCCTCCTCCTGTATACAATGAGGAAAGCGAGGAAGAAGAGGAAAGCGAGGAAGAAGAGGAAGCTGAAGAAGAGAAAGCTGAAGAAGAAGAGGAAGGAGCCCAACTTTACGCAAATAACCTCTACGAGATCTTCTCTTTTCTACCAGATTTTATATTAATACATATAATTTCAACGGTACAACTCATCCTCCACGAGGAGGAGGGGGAAGAGGACTATTAGTGGTGGTGGCGGGAAGGAGGACAAAGACGAAAGACGAAAGACATAATTAGTGGTGGTGGCGGTGGTGGAGTGGTGGTGGGGTGGTGGTGGTGGCGGCGGCGGGGTGGCGGCGGCGGCAGAAAGGTGACGGCGGGCCGCTGCGCTATCGATGGGGGTGGAGGCAAGTGAAGAAGGTGAGTCTCAAAAATATTTTTATATATATATCCTTTGTCTCGCGCGGCGGTGGCGGCGGCGACAAAGGACAGTTCCGCGAATAATCACCGCGAATTTCAAGGGTGACGTCAGGCCCGCGATATTGCCCTGCGGTGACGTCAGGCCCGCGAATTATATATATTATGTCGGTTCTAACTCGGAAGCAATGAGGGTCCCCCCCCCCTATCTACTTACATAAACAAATAACGGTTATCTACATAAATAGATAACGGTTATCACTGTTTATGTAAACAGATAAGGGTAAGTCCCGCCGCACCTACATTTTCCCTCGCGCACCTCACCCCCCCCTCGTTGCTCCGTAGTTAGAACCGGCATAGTCATACTACTTACGTAAAACTATCTTTGTTGCGGACGCGATTTAAAAAATCTCGTGATGTCCGCGTACGCCGGCTTCGCTTAGTAAAGCGCCAAAGATGCTGTGCGTGTCAAACGACACGTCGAGATTCAGCCGAGTTGATCGTCAGAAGGACCGTGATGCCAATTGAGCACGGTCGCGCTCTGGCTCATACCGTCGTATCGAGACGAGCACCGAAGTTATCCTTTCAGTCTCAATATCAGCAGGGTCAGAAGGCGTAGTCGTCCAAGAAGAACTCTCGCATAATTTGCCGATCGGACGCTTGTACTCGGACGACGCCGTTTTGACAGTCACAACGCGAACCAAATCGTCGAGACCCGGGTGACACCGCACAACGCGGCCGAGCTCCCACTTGCAAGGGGGCTGTGGGTTGCGAAGCAAAACCAGCTGCCCCACCCGAAGGTTCGGCTGCTGACGTCGCCATTTTTCCCGTTGCTGCAGCGTGTTAATATAGTCGCTCTGCCACAACTTCCAAATGCGCTCAGTGAGCTGCCGAACCAGCTGCCACCGAGATAGGCGATTCTCTTTTACCTGCAGCAGGGACGGTTCCGGACTCGCGTTGAGCGCAGCTCCAATGAGAAAGTGCCCTGGAGTCAGCGGATCAAAAGAGTCAATCGAATCGAAGAGCGGCGCTATCGGTCTGGAATTGAGGCATGCCTCGATATTGCAAAGGAGCGTGCAAAACTCCTCGAATGTCAGCGTGTGCGCTCCCACCACTCGGCAAATATGGTATTTTACGCTTCTCACACCAGCCTCCCATAAGCCGCCGAAATGAGGGGCAGAAGGAGGCAGAAAATGCCACTCGACATTGTCCGAGGCCGTCTTGTTCAAGAAGGTGGGATCGCGAAGTGCCGCCCGAAACGCGGCGGCCAGCTCGCGATCAGCTCCGACGAAGGTGGTCCCGTTGTCGGAATACATCGACGTCGGGAGACCCCTTCGAGCCACAAATCGCGAGTAGGCCCCCAAAAATGCCGGAGTGGCATATCCTTCGACCAACTCTAGATGTATCGCGCGCGTTGCTAGACACACGAATATGGCGATATATGCTTTTCGGGAAGTTACTCCGCGGCCAGACCTTGCTTTGATAAGTATCGGACCGGCGTAATCCACTCCGCTGTGAAGAAATGCACGCGCGGGAGGAGAGACTCTTACTTGAGGGAGGGTCCCCATTTGCTGTGTCGGGACGGCAGCTCGCTCGCGAGTGCACGCCACACACTGATGGATGACCGCTCTGACTGCACTGCGAGCTCGGATTACCCAGAAATTTCGCCGTAAGGTAGCCAACGTAAGCTGAATGCCGGCGTGGAGATATCTCATATGGATATCTTGTATGAGAAGTCGGACGAGGGGATGAGAAGCGAGGACGATCGGGTGCCTCGCGCGGGTCGGGATGGACGCCCGCGACAACCGCCCGCCAACACGAATTATTCTGTCTTCGTCCAAATACGGAGCGAGAGGCAGAAGTGTACTTTTCACCGGAAGTGCGTCTCCTTTTTGAAGCGCGGCCAGCTCGCTCGCGAATAGCGCCGATTGAATGGTTGTCACCCAAAATTTCGTCGCACGCCGAAGCTCGCGGACTGTCAGGGACGAAGGAGTCTCAACGTTCTCAGCCGGTACAGCCCCATGTCCGCGAGCACGCGAGATAAATCGCATGACGTATGCGGTAATGCGCATTAGCCTCGACCAAGACGAGTAGCGCGCGGCGAGGTCCCACACTCCACTGTCGTCCGGCATCGCGACGAGAGCACACGTCCTCAGATTATGCTCCATTGAGGTCTCAGGGGGGGGACCGACAATCATGGGCCACTCGGAGCTCGGAAGCCTAAGCCACGCCGGACCATGCCACCACAGGGGATGTGATGCGAGCCGGTGTCCGGGAATTCCGCGAGACGCGCAGTCGGCGGAGTTATCGGTGGTAGGCAGGTGCCGCCAAATAGCGGAGGGAAGTCGGGTCTGAATTTCCGCGACGCGATTGGCAACGAACGTTCGCTACCTCGATGGATGTTGTGCAATCCACGCAAGGACGACCGTAGAATCCGTCCAGCAGTAGCACGGAACCTCCGGAACATGAAGAGACGCGATCACGAAGTTCATCAATCTGGAGAGCAGTACCGCCGCTGCGAGCTCCAAGCGTGGAACACTCAGTGTTTTGACGGGCGCGACCTTGGACTTTCCGACGAGGAGCATCGAAGAGACCTCGCCGGAGATCGAAAGGATCCGCAGATAAACTACGGTTGCATACGCCTGGGAGGACGCGTCCGCGAATCTGTGCAGCTCGTAAGCCGTCGTCTCCGATCCGCGTCGTACCCATCGATCCAGCTGAAGGCCGTCAAGCGCCAGAAGCGACGCTCGAACAACCTCCCATTCCTTCGCAAGGTCGGCGGGAAATTGGTCATCCCAATCGAGCCGCGATTGCCATAGTCGTTGAAGAAATAATTTTGCCGTAATTGTGACCGGAGCACTCCATCCCAGCGGATCGAAAATCCGCGCGACATTCGAGAGAATCGATCTCTTCGTTATCGAGACAGAGGGAGGACAGGATACGCGGAACTTAAACACGTCCTCTGCGGGATGCCAGCAGATTCCGAGGACTTTCACCTTCTCGCCAGGTTGCAGGTCTTTGCTGCAGGCCAGGCCGTGGTCGCGGTCGTCAATGTCGCTCAGAAGAGCCGACGAATTGCTGGACCACTTGCGCAAATTGAATTGGCCATAGCGGAGTAACGAGCACACTTGGTCGCGCACCTGTCGAAGAAGAGGGACATCGTCGGCGCCGAACAGGACGTCGTCAACATACATGTTATCCGTCAGGACCGGGACGGCTAAGAATGGGACGGAAAAGAATGTCCTTCGTTGCGAACTAACTGGCGCAGCACTCGCAGCGCTAAAAACGGCGCCGACGCTGTGCCATACGTCACGGTCAGGAGCTGATAATCCTGCACGCGCTCCGTCTTACCGTCCATCCATAAGATGCGCTGATAATCGACGTCACGCGAATCAACGACGATCTGCCTATACATCTTGGCGACGTCGGCCGAGTGCACGTAGCGAAACTGTCGCCATCGCATTACAACCGCCGCCAGATCCGTCTGCAATTTCGGTCCGGGAAGCAGATGGTCATTGAGCGATTTCCCGCTCGACGTAAGACTCGACGCATTGAATACCACGCGCAAATGCGTGGTCGCACTGCCGTCGCGAAAGACGGGATGGTGGGGGATATACACGCACTGAGAAGACTCTGAGAGGGGCAATGCTTTTCGCATGTGTCCCAGCGCTTCGTATTCCCGCATGAAATTTGAATATTCTTGTTTGAGAGCGGCGTTAACTTTAAAACGTCGAAATAAACCTTTTAAGCATCGTTCAGCGATATCGCGAGACCGACCGACAGTGATGGGAGGACCACTCTTGAATGGAAGGCGCACAGTGTATCGGCCGTCGGAACAACGCGAATGAGTAGTAACAAAGTGATCCTCGCATCGTTGCTCTTCCGAGCTGAGCACAGTCTGTCGCGGAACCTCCTCGATCTCCCAAAATCTTCTCAATTCGCGATCGAGCGCAAGCGACGTTGAGTCCGAACAATGTTGAACAGTAATTGCTCGGCGGGCCGGATTCGACACCTGTGTAGGGCCGGATAAGGCCCATCCAAAAATAGTCTTCAACGCATAGGGCTGCCCGCGTGCTCCCCTCCGCATCTCGCCAAGAAATATCTCGCCATAGATATCGGCGCCGATGAGAAGCTCAATGGGATCAGAGTTAGTGAAATGCGGATCTGCTAACGCGAGATCCGCTAGATGGTCCCAGTTGAACTCAGCTCGATCGAGCCTCGACGAGTAATCAGCGAGAGACGGTAAGATTGACGCGATGACCGCTAGACGCGGCTCAGTTTGACGTGGCGGCAAGATTATAATATGAGCGGCAAACTTGCAGTTGCCGGCCTTGAGGCCTCCGATGGCTGAGAGCGACAATGGATCGCGGAAGCGACGCAGTCTTAAAGTTTGCGCGAGCCGGGCGGAAATGAAGGTGATTTCAGATCCCGTGTCGAGCAACGCTCGGACGTTTGCGTCGCGGCCCGCTGGTGAACGAACTGTAACGTGCTGTCGCCAGACTCACCGGAGCTCGAGGCGATAATTTGTTTGAGGCAACCAACGCGACCGCCTCGCGACCATCCCTCGTTTCCGCCGGCGGAGTCGGTTCAGTCGATGTTGCCGTTGTGGCAGCGCATGAGACCGAGTCAACATGGAGCAACGAATGATGCCGTTTCTGGCATTGACGACAAGTGTACTGACTTGGACATGAAGACAGAGCGTGTTTCGCACTGAGGCAATTAATGCACCTGTGGTGCTGCTTAATAAACTCCATGCGTTGACTCGGGTCCTTCTTAACAAATTGCGGACATTTAGTCAGGTAATGGAGCGCTTTACAGATCGGACACGAGACTTGAGACGTGGTGGCGGCGTTTATAGACGCGGATTTCGAAGACCGTGCGGGCCTGGCGGAGTTATGAGGCGTGAGTTCTTCCAAGGCTCGCACGCGCGCGGAGAGAAATCGATCTAAGTCTTCGTACCTCGGAATCGCGGACTCATCGCCTCCTTTCAATCGCCACGCTTTGTGCGTAGCGTGATCAAGCCGCTGAGTGACGAGATGCACTAAGACGTCACTCAAAATTTCGTCCGATGAACGGAGATTCCGAAGCGATGCAATAGCTCGATTGGCTTTATCCTGCAACTCGCGAAGTTCGATAGCTGATTCGCGCGTGACGCTCGGCAAGTTACACAGCGCGGAGACATGCACGCCGACCAATCGCCTTTTATTATCGTACCGCGAGACCAGCAATCGCCAAGCTACTTCAAAATTGTCTGCGGTGACTGGAACCGTTCGTATCGACTCAAGAGCACGCCCGGAGAGACTAGACGCTAAGTAATGCATGCGTGAAAATGGAGTTAACTCCTGGTTTTTAATTATGAGCGACGTGAATCGATCGCGAAAGCTCTCCCAATCCTCATGGTTTCCCGAGAACGGCGGTATATTGATAGGCGGTAAGTGCGACAAGGAAAGTAACGCAGACGGATTACCGTACGCCGGAGGACTTGCCAATGGTGTTGAGTTGAGAGGGGGCTCCAGCTCCTCGACGCATTCCGTCATGTAGTCCGCTGCCCTCTGGAAGATCTCCTCGTGATCGTCGAACTCCGTGTTGTCGAAGTAGCTGAGGCCCGTCCGTTTAGCCGTTGGAACTGCATGTAGCAGCGCAGCGTGGGAGGCCGCGCACAGTGACCAGGCTTCCTTCAATCCAGTTAATCGCGCTCGAATCAGCGCTGGCGTGTAGTTGTTCTTGCCAACCTTTTTGAAGTTCGAGAGCGCTCGAGCCACTGAGTGTAGCTGCATCTGCTGCGTGGCCAGTAATTGATCGGTCATGATGCATTCAGGTCTATGCCCCTGTGGTCACCTCTGAATGGTCGCTGAGCGCACACAATTCCTTAGATCCGGCTCGAAGGACCAACAATGTTGCGGACGCGATTTTAAAAATCTCGTGATGTCCGCGGACGCCGGCTTCGCTTAGTAAAGCGCCAAGGATGCTGTGCGTGTCAAACGACACGTCGAGATTCAGCCGAGTTGATCGTCAGAGGGACCGTGATGCCAATTGAGCACGGTCGCGCTCTGGCTCATACCGTCGTATCGAGACGAGCACCGAAGTTATCCTTTCAGTCTCAATATCAGCAGGGTCAGAAGGCGTAGTCGTCCAAGAAGAACTCTCGATTTGATGGAGTCAAACACTGATACTTTTATTTAGACTTTACAATGGGTTTTGTTACAAACTCCCGCTTCCGACACTCCGTGGCACTGTGGCGATGGAGCCGTGAGCCGTCGCGCTGCGCTTGAGTCAAAAGAGCGGTAACACTCGACCCGTGATTCCGAAGGTTCGATGTCGCTCGTTCTACGGTGCTCCGGTGAATCTCCCGACTATATCGCGCGTACTTCGGTGGTGCCCGAAAATCGGATCGAACAGGCCCCGTTGGAGGGGACGGGATTATTGGCGCAAAATTCTGTCCAAGGGTCAATATTGTTCTGACCTCGGTACGGAGAGATTAACGTGCTATTTTGAAAATAAGCACGCTTGACATATTAAGCTATGACATCTAATATCTAAACTTACAAACTAGTTGAACGAAAACAAGCTCCAATATTGATACAGTTATGTGTCCGCTTTTCCAGATTTTGAATTACGAACTGCCTGTTTCTCAACAATCTTATAAATAAAAAAATTATTAACTTGACTAAATTTTTCAAGAAAATTAAATTTTTTTAGTTCAATAACTTATGCATTTGACTTAAATATACATAATGCTTGAATTTCACTTTAAGCATTTATATATTTAACTTATATATACATAATGCTTGAATTTCACTTTAAGCATTTATATATTTAACTTATAACTATATATATATATATGATTTAATATATATATGATTTAATTTACGCAAATGCTGAAGAAATTCAATTAAGAAAAATTTAGTTCAGTGACAACAACTCTTCTTCAGTGTATATACTTAATATGTGCAAAATGTCTAAAAAAATGTATCTCAATATTTTTAAATATAGATATATAATTTATCAATTCTATATTTTAATATTATAATAATGTTAAAAAAATCGCATTACTAGTTGGCTGGATTACCATGGATTGGATGTAGCAAAAGTACTTTTGCATACAGAATTTCTCATTTGCTCGGCGTTACTGGACCATCATATAATATTGATAGTGCATGCAGCTCGAGTCAGTTTGCTATACATGAGGCTTATAGACATATTCGATCCGGAGACTGTGATGCAGCTATTGTCGCTACTGTTAATCTATGTCTTCAACCTAACGTACAATTTGGATTTCATTGTCTTGGTATTTTTACTTTCAATATTGTAATCTTATACTGATAGGTACATACAAAACACATGTTTATTTATTTTCATCTATCAATCTGATAGTAATTAACTAATTATTATTGAAATAAAAAGCTTCGGCCAAAATATGAAAACAGAATATAAACGAAATACCTTGAAAGAATGCTAAAGTAACAGAAGAACTTTCTCGACGTCGGTTCTGCAGATCGCTGTAGACTATTTTTCAAGCAAGACTAGGACACGTATTACGCATTTGTTCGGAATCGATTCCGAACGGAATTATTCCGTTTTCCCTAGAAAACACAATAGAAATTTAGGAAAAAACGGAATAATTCCGATCGGAATCGATTCCGAATAAATGCGTAATACGTGCCCCAGCTATCGCTCTTTGTCCATTGCTTAGATCTATCTTTGTTTTTCGATTATTTTGCCATCTGCGAAAAGATCTATCAACTATTGTTGAAGACCATATTGCTCTGTTTTTGACAGTTTAGCTTCGTTGAGCAAAATATATATGTGGTAAGAACACATTAAGATATCTTTTTTGTTAGGTATTCAGTCGTAATTTCACGCGATCAGTGTTATTCGTGCATATTTTCTGAAGTGCGCTCTACTGACATTTTGTGCGTACGAGCTACACAACTTCTGTATTAAGGTAAAGATAACCTCAGGTGACAGGTATATGAGTGAATTTTTAATAATTTATAAATTTTTGTTCACTTTTCTTGTAAAATTGACTACAGCGCACTTTCTTTTTACGCGTATTTCAATTATAAAAAAAATTTTTTGTGATTCTATAACGCCAATTCGAAGATATTTAGTGCACTGTATATGTCAATAATTCACGGTATTTTAGCATCCTCTTAAGGTCATAAGATCATAAAGATCATTAGGTCTTAATGCTAATAAATATGTATGTAATTTTTATATAATTTGAAAATTTATTGAACCCAATAGATTTCAGAAACATTTCTATTGCAACAGTTCATATCACAAGATTTTAGAAATATTTTTGTTGTAACATTTCATATATTTTATAAAATCTTTTCAGAAGTATTGCACATAAAATGTTAAGGAATATAACCTTTCTAAAAGCTGTCAATAATGCAGCTATATAGGTGGTCATTAAAGCAACTCGGAAAGTAAAAAGTATCACTTTTAGACAAGTGAAAAACATTTATACAATTCTTGTACAAAAATAAATAAAAAAATGCTTTATTATCTCATACGTTAAATGGTTGAGTCATGTCACTTTTCAATTTTATTTTCAAAGATAAAAAAGTCTGTAATGACAGACTTTTGATTGGTAAAAATCCTAATTCTATCTGAAACTATACACAACGTACGCATTAATACATATTTTATTTTGAGTCGACCACAATAAGATTATACTTTATGCACTCTTATGTACATATGTGTAAAAGTGTTAAGAAGTTAAAAAGCATTATGTTTTTAAACTAATTCAAACTGAATATCTTATCGATTACGTTTAATAAAAACTCAATCAATCCAGTTGTTCATGAGATTTGATAATCTCCCATAAAACATAGATCTTCAAGGAAAGATTTAAAGATGTTTAGAAAACTAAAGATATTCATACTATTTAAAGATGTTCCCAGAACGTTCTTTCAGGATAATATGTGCTGTATAAGCTCAGATACTCACAACTGGGTAGTTCGTGTATCTTGTATTTATAAATACATGAGTCAATCTTATATTGCGCACATATTTCGCGTAAGATGGTATCATCGAGTCTTTTAATTTGCCAAAGTATACTAAAATAGACTAAATACTTCTCGTACTTTTAACCAAATAAAAATTGAGAATTAAAGAATTTAATGGATTAATTAATAATTATAATATCGTTATTACATTTATTATATCCCATTTAATTTAATTTATTGAATTTAATTTATCCCTTCAGGAGTTTTGGCTTCTGATGGTTATTGTAAACCCTTTGATAAGGAAGGTACCGGATATATGCGCAGTGATACGGTTGCAGTAGTGTATTTGCAAAAGGCAAAGGACGCAAGAAGAGTATACGCAACCGTTGTATATAGTAAAACAAACTGCGATGGTTTTAAAGAAGAAGGTGTTACTTTCCCATCATTCGAAAAACAAAAAATGTTATTAGAAGAATTTTATGAGGAATGTGGCGTCTCGCCTGCCGAATTATCTTACATAGAGGCTCATGGAACTGGTACTCCTGCCGGTGATCCCGTAGAAGTTAAGTCCATTGACCATGCTGTGTGCAGTAAAAGGAAAACTCCTTAATTGATGGGTTCGGTAAAATCAAATCTTGGACACTCCGAACCAGCCAGTAGCCTTTGCCAAATTGCAAAAGTATATATATAATAAAATAATAAGTTTTATTTTGTATGTAATTACAGCAACTTATATTTGTATTATTATTAAACAATATCCTGATGAAAATTTTTCTCCGAGTGGGTAATAACTTTTGAATTCCGGTGTACAATCTGTTAAAAGTTCTTTGAGGTTCAATGAAGTCTGCGGAGTCTGTGAAGTCCGATAAAGTTCGATGAAGTCTATGTAGACCGGTGAAATCCGTCGAAGTCTTGAAGTTCGGTGTATAGCTTTATTTTCCGAGTAGTTACCTTCTCGTTACTTTTATAATTTTTGTACGAATTGGAACATTTTTCAAAAATACTTAGAAATTTTACTTCTTTTCTCAGGAATTTTTAATACATGTGAATTTTGAAATATTTTGAAATATCTCCCCTTACGAAAAAGACGAATGGATTAGGAATTGTAATCTCTGTGATTATTGTAATATTTTCCTGTAATCCATCCTGTGATAGTACAAAAAAACTACACAAATTTATTGTAATATTTACATATTATTGTAATATTTGTGTGTGGTTATTGTAGTATTTTTCTGTAGTTATTGTAGTATAAGATTTCTAGTTTGTGCGTTTTTTGTAAAAGGATCATCCCATAATTTCAAAAAAATACTTTAAACTTTTAGATTTTATAACATTTTTCAGAAATTATAGAATAAAAAAAAAGGAACTGTCACGGATGTCAGGCGCTAATTTGATTCTCCTTGAAATATGTTGTTAAATACGAAAATTTAAGAGACTCGTATTTTTTTTATATGGGCAGAATTTCATGTTTAAGGGATAAAACACCCCTTTGAAAACAAAAAAAACGGCAGAGGAGAAGAGGGTACTATGGCTGCTGTCGATAATATGGCTACTCCTATTATTTCCGTTATTAGGTGTATTCTAACAATTGCTTATGGAATTATTTGTTTACTATCCCGCCGTTTTTTAGTGATGCTAATATGCCAATAATGACTAACAATTGTTATGAGGCATTTTTACTTGTGAGCACTTTTAAATTTTTCTAAGGTACACTTTTAACCTTTAATAATATACATTTCCTCCTCTTAAACTTGAGTATACTATCACACGAATGTACATACACTCGAGTGTTTTTTTGTTATTTAACTTTTTATTCGGCCGTATACATTTTGAGTTATACAAAGTTAAAACAATAACAGGAAATTTTATTAATATGATTTTTTAAGCAAAATTTTTATATCAAAATATTTCTTGAATAAATCGATTGTTATTCTAAAAAGCAGTATTTAGAAACATTAAAGACATCATTTTATGCTTGTTGTTTAATGTTAAACAGGGATAAAATGATATTTTTAATAAAATTTTAAATGGTATTTTAAAAGTTTCTGAACAAGGAAAATTCTAAATTAGTAAAATTTTAAACAATGGAAAATTAAAAATATGTAATTTTGTAACAAGGTACTGTGTTTCTTTTAAACTAAACTAATTTTTTTTAATTATTTTTATGCATAGCTATATTATAACCACTTTTTTTCTTCCACCGATTATGCAGTGTATTAAATTTTTATAAGTCACTTCCTAAATAACAAATATTTTATTACTTTGAGTTTAAAATTTGTTAAACAACACTTTGAAAAATGTAATCGTTCAAGTTTCAATAGAAAATATTAATTATAAACAAAGTTATTTAATAAAATAAAAATGATTGCTATATTACTCTCTTATCCTCTATTTTTTTCGGGGCAAATATTGTCGAAAATATAAGAAATGAAAAAAAATTTTTTAATGAAAGTCGTACGGCTTAAAGCGTATTTTAAAGTTGTAAAAAAAACATTTTTTTTGTTTTGTTTAACAAAATATTCCCACCTAGAGGTTTTAAAAAAATTTGTTTTTTCAGCCAGCTTATTTTATTCCAAATCCAACCGTATATAACAAAAGTATCTTACGAAATATCATGTTTGAGAATTAATTATGATCGACTACGTATACGTGCTCATATGCGTAAGTTTCATTACTTCGAATTGTTGGACAATAAGACATAATTCACTAAATAAGGAAATTGTTGCGCCTATATAAGGAAATTCCGCCTATATAAAAAAATACGAGTTCCTTAAATTTTCATGTTTAACAACTTATTTCAAGGAAAATCAGATTGGCGCCGTACACCCGTGACAGTTTCCTTGTTAGAAATCTTAAAATATCTCATAATTAACATATATAAAAAATTCTGAGAAAAATGCAGATATTCTGAGTTTTGTCTGAGTATTTCTGAAAAATGTTCCAATTTATATATAAAATCTGAGAAAGCTTACAAAATTATATAGATATTTTGAAAAATTCTGAAAAAAAGTTATACAAAAGAATCTGAGAAAAATTTTTACCAGGTCGTCGGTTCATAGATTGTCCCGGTTCAAAAAGTTACAGAACTTCCAAACAACGCGCCAAGATAGTCAATCATGCTACTTTATTAGTGCCATTGCTTTTAATAGGATCCCTTAACATAATATACCGTTTGGAGTCACTCTATGGCCAATATTCATAGACAATTCTTATAATATTTAAGATTTCATTGATGTAGCAAGCATAACCATTTAAAAAATTCCATTTCTTTTGAACAAACAATGTAACCATATAATGATCATATAACGATTATTAGTTATGACTGCTTTAAGATCATTAATATATTAATCATTAATTTTTTTACTGCTTGTAAAGAGATATGATTTCTTAAAGGTATTAATTGCAATGGAAACTGGTATACTTGCGCCTGTAATACATTTTAATAGTCCACGAAAAGAGTTATCTGCTATTATCGAAGGAAGAATAAAGATTAACACGGAACCAACAGAATGGCAAGTGGGTTATGTAGCTATTAATTCCTTTGGATTTGGCGGCGGTAATTCTCACATATTACTAAAACCGAATCCTAAACAAAAAATTAACAATGGAGCACCGAATGATGACTTACCTAGGCTTGTAGCCGTATCTGGATGTACAGAGGAAGCAGTTAGAATTATTTTAGATGATGTAAGCCGATATTAGCTTATTTTATCTATATTTATCTTAGGGTTCTGTTTTTATGACATTTACTCTTTTGTGATATAAATATAAATACGAATACGAATACGAATACAAATATAAATATAAATTATCAAAAGAGTGAGGCCAAGTTTCTATAGGCAGTTAGCGCCTTTTTTTTAACCCTCAAAAATGAATTTAGTGTTTGGTTTGATCGATTGAGTTTTTCAAGCTTATTCAGAATATATAAATCTCTAGTTGATGCCATGCGCCGTTTCAGAGAAAATGTGCACCAAAGTTTCTATTTCGTGTCTCAACTTTTTAAGGCTTATTTTCTCTGGAATGGCAAATTGCATCAACTAGTGACCTACATATTCGGAATCAGCGTGAAAAAACTCATCCAAACGAGTTCACTTTCAAGGGTGAAAATAAGAAGACAATCTGTCTATAAAAACTTGGCATGCTAAGGAGAATGGGCCTCAAAAAATTGAGATTTTGTGAGATGGCGCCTCTATTACAGTGGCCCACAGACCAAAACATTGTTTTGGCAAAACAAATAGCAAAACAATCGACAATCGATTGCTCTGGGGGTGAGTACATTAAAAACAATCAATTTTCTGACCTCTGTTTGGTGCACATTTTCTCTGGAACGGTGCATGGTATCAACTAGAGACTTATATATTCGGAATCAGCGTAAAAAACTTTATCGATTAAACCAAACACCAAGTTTATTTTTGAGGGTTAAAAAAGGGGGCTAACCTTGGCCTCACCCTTTGTCACGGAGATATTAGTGACCATTATATCAATAAAAATTATAATATCATCTTCTTTAACTTTAGCTCCTCACATATGGGTCTGACAGACCTCATGTGAGTATTTATTTCTTATGATTTTGTGTAACACAAAAAAAGATTATAATTATTTGAGAGTAAAATATTTTTTATTCGGGTCTCGCTTATCGTCTTTATCACACTCTCAGGTATCAATTTTACATATTATGAGCTAAAAAATATGCTTTCTGTTCAGAGATATAGCAAAGTTAATCTTTTCGTTCAGAGATATAGCCAAAGTTACAGGGTCGCATAAACCCATAAGTAGGAAGGAAGATAACTAAACATATATGTGGGGAACTCTAAGATTAATAATAAAATTTATGAGAAATACTTATTGAATTATATAAAGCAATAATCTCTATCTTTATTTATACACAGTTATTCTAAGAAAAATGATGAATATAAATATACATTTTTATTAATGCAGTTACGAAGTCGACCAGTAGACACAGAGTACATATCTCTGCTACATCATATTCATAGCGCTAACATAGATGGCCATCATTTTAGAGGATATCTAATAACTGGATCTAAAACGTCTTGTAATACAATTAATAAAGTGGAACACTTTTTGCATGTAAGAAGGCCAATTTGTTTTATATTTTCTGGACTAGGATTTCAAAGGTCTCGAATAAGTAAGTAAATATATTTGATTAATTATTTTGAATGTTACAAAACATTAAGATATTTTAAAATTTATTTCTAAAAAGCTTCTTAAAATTCTAAATTTTAGTCCTGATTATTAATAGGACATTATTTTAAGATGTGTGTAAGATGTCTCATTTAAAATCATTTTAGAAATTTTAATGAAATAAAAATTTGTTACGCAAAGTGCATTAAAGAGAAAAAAAGCACGAAAACAGAGGATTTAATTGATTTTTTATTCTTCTGGTATGGAGTAAGCAGAAATGCGTCAATAAAAATCAAGAATTGAAAACAGTGCTTATCGCATTTTTTTATTTCCGAGGCCGGATTTATGAAATTGTGTCTCTATGGACTAAACTGATGAAAGAAAATTTGATATTTTAGAAAATTTGAAATGACTTTTAAAACGATTGGGTCTCGGGAATTAAAAATGCATTGTCTTCATTCTTGATTTTTTGACAGATAAACTGCCTTTTTGTTTGCAAATTGTATGTGAAACACTATTTGCTATCAATTATAATTGTTTAAAGAATTTTTTCTTGATTCACGCTTTTCCCATTATAAAATTAAAACCACAGAAAAAACGTTCTTATTATCTACTACTATTTTGGCAACGACGAAACTTATACAGGGTTTCAGAAATAGTTGGCTAAACCTTAAAAGCACATTTCTCTCATTGTAAGGATGAAAAAAAGTCATATAAACATGGGTTTGGAAATGCTTCCTTTCTAAGTTATAAATATTTTTAATTGACTTTAGAGAAATTGCTGGAAATGATTTCCTTCCGCATCAATGCATGCTTTGCATCGATTGTCGCATGGATTGTCGAAGACGTTCAAAAATTTCTGAAGTATTTCGTATTTTTTACACGCAGCGATAATATGATTTCGGAGTACTTCTACAGTAGCAATAGGATTATCATACACGAGAGTTTTAAGATATTTTTGACAATCTATGCGACGTCGATGCAAAGCATGCATTGATGCGGAAGGAAATCATTTCCAGCAATTTCTGTAAAATCTAAAAATGTTTATAACTTGGAAAAAAACCATTTCCAATTATATATTTACATGACTTTTTTCATTCCTACAATGAGTAAAATATACTCTTAAAGTTTGGCCAACTATTTCTGAAACACCCTGTACATGTTGAACATAAGGTTTTATACTAATTTGGCTGATATACATTCAATGTTACTTGCCTTTCTATAAGAAAGGGAACTTTTTAGCAAACTTATCGAATTTTTCTTTTACGTATATATACATTAGGTGTACAACTTTGTTTCCACCGTTTTTCTTTTCGACATTTGAGGCTTTATTGTAAAAAATTGGTTATACATTTACGATTCAAAATATCGTCTTTTGCGGGCCACTACATTCTCCCATCTTTTGGGCAGCGTATCCCGCGACGAATCCCGCGTCGAAAAAACTGGTCATTTTTTGAGGCGATCCACGTATCGTTCCAATGCTTGACTGCTTCATAAGATCGTAAGTGCTGGTCAGTCAGGCCATGTGCCATGATCGAAACAAGTAATAGTAAGAGGGAACAATGTCTGGAGAATACGGCGGGGGTAGGACTTCTTATTTTAACGTTTCCAAGTATGTTTTGATCGATTGTGCGACATGGGGTCGAACATTGTCATGCTGCAAAATTACTTTATCGTGTCTCTCATTGTATTGTGGCTGTTTGTCTTTTAATGCTCGGCTTAAACGCATTAATTGCTTTCGATACAGATCGCTTGTGATTGTTTCAGATTTTCAGCAGCTCATAATACACTACGCCGAGCTAGTCTCACCATAGCATGACCTTTAAACTGTGCATATTTGATTTGGTCTTCGACGTGGAAGCTTGGCCGGAAAGTCCCCATGATTTTCTACGCTTGAAGTTATTGTAGTAAACCCATTTTTTGTCCCCAGTCACAATACGATGCAGAAATCTTTTTCGTGCAGAAGCCTTTCACGCAACTGTTCACAAGCAAACAAACGCCGTTCAACGTCTCTCGGCTTCAAGTGGTACGGCACCCAATTTTCTTGTTTCTGAATCATTCCTATGGCTTTCATGCGTTTTGAAATAACACGTTGAGTCACTCCCAATGATCCTGTCAATTTTTCTTGTGTTTGACACAAGTCTTCATGAAGTAATACCTTCAATTCTGCATCTTTGAGAACCTTCTCTCTTCTATCGCCATGCCGATTCTCGATGTCAAAATCACCGTTCTTGAAGCGTTGAAACCACTCACAACACGTTTTTTCACTAATAGCGATATCGCCGTAAGTATTTGAGAACATCAGCCGCAGATTTTTTTATATTGAAGCAGTAAATTAAAACCTCCCGCAAATGACGACAATTTGGCTCGTAAACTGACATTTTCAATCGAGAATAACTTTACGATGCGGACATAAATTGCCTAATGTTTCTGGGGTTATGTTAACAAATGCCCAAGCTTATTGTATGACGTCTACATCTGTTTATTTCCACCACCACGTATATACCGCTAAAGTCATCTATTAAAAAACGGCGGAAGCAAAGTTGTACACCTAATATGTATATTGCTCGCATATGCGTTAGTACACAATATAAAAAAAAATTACGATATTTTAATAGGTGGAGCTCTAATGAAATGTTCAACGTTTGCTAAAGCAATTAACAAATGTAATACTGTTTTGAAACCTTATGGTATATACCTCACAGATATCTTGATAAATGAAAATAATATTTCCAAAAATATCGTGAATTTAATCTTAGGCCTTGTTGGACTACAGGTAAGGAAAACTTTGGTTTTTTGTAAATGCATTCTGTTTTTGATGATTACCCAAGCAGAACAGGAAGTCATCATGATGTCAAAGTGACTGCAAAATGGTCATTAAATTTACTTTTCCATCGATCTCGATTTACTTTCATGTCACTTTGACATTATTGGGACTCATTGTTCTGCTTGGGTAAGGGGATGGACCGACTCAATTACAAACATTTCTTCTTAAAGTAATTTTGTTAAATTGGGTTTACTGAATTAAAAATTCTTTACTTAGAGCACACATATTAATTTTGGATGAGAAGGTCAATAGCATGTCAATAACAAAAAATTTAAAAGTTACTTTAATAATTATTTATATGCACTCATCTACATCGTAGAGCTGTCCAGTCACGACAGTGTCAGGTTAATTTGACAGTTCTACAGGTTTCCTGGGCAAGATGAAATATTACCACTCTTCGGACAATGTGATAGAATAACACTAAATTATCGAGTCTTAAACCAAAAGCTTAGAAAAGAAGATATGTAATTATGATAAAATTATGTGCGTAAGTGTACGCGGAATATAAGTGCAGAATGGTAAACAGAACGCTTGTATCTATACTCGGTTCACTATAAGATTGTATCCAAGTGTATACGGACGGAATAGTGAAGAAAGCGTAGCGTGCTCACAATAATACTGTGTACTTAAATACTTGTATATGGCCCGCACTTATTGTTAAAGAATCGAACAGGTGAAATAATCTCTACATTTCAATGTTATTAAGACACAATTGTAATGTATTTAAATTACACAACTGATCTATTTACAAAATAGTTAAATCCATAATATAAACATACGAGAGTCATTTTTAAAGTAAGAACCGATTGTGTATCGCGTCCATGACGGCTGTTACGCGACGTCCGTTTAAGGTTAGCCACTCTTGATCAGTCCCTCACTATGCCTCTATTAAGTTTTACATCTCTGCCGATGTTGGTTATACTAATTTGTTATTGTTATACTAATTTGTTTGTCGCCATGTCAGTTAGTAATTCCGTTGATTGTGAAGTGCGCTCTGTTATTCATTGAGAATTATTGGACATCCACCATATAGCCCTGATTTAGCACCATCGGACTTTCATCTTTTTCCAAAACTTAAGGAATTTTTTGATGGAAAGCAATTGGAAAATGACCGATTAAAAAAAATTATTACTAACTGGTTTAGTAATAATTTCTGTCAGGCGGCAGAGTTCTTTGATGAGGGGATTCAAAAGCTGGTGTCACGACTTAATAAATGTTTAAATATTAATGGCGATTATGTTGAAAAGTGTAAAAATGTTCATATTTTAGGTTGTGATATAATTTACGTTCATAATTAAAGTTTCTCTTACTCCATTATAAAACGGTTCTTACTTTAAAAATGATCCTCGTATTTTTATTGAAGATTGTTTTTATAATTGAGTATTACAATAATAATGATACACAACGCAATAGTATAAAAAATAAAATTTTATGAATAAATAATTAAAGATTAAAAAAGAAGCATAAGAAACTTTATTACAAGTTAAATAATATAAAATAACAAAATAAATCTTATTTTCATAACACTATTACAAGAGTTTTTATGGATTAATAACAGAAAAATTAAAAATTATTATAAAATAAAAAAAACGTTTTAATCTGTCATGTTATAGTATTTGTTGAAAATAAAATAAACACAAACAAGAAACGTCGAGATATTCAATGTCCTTTTGCGAATTTAATTTATTAAATATGTAGCATTTCAGAATATTAATTTTGAATATTACTTCTGATTTCTAATTAATAATTAAAAAATTAATATGTCAAATCGATGCTCTTATGTTAGCCTATAAAGAAGCAAGTATGCGAACTTGAACGGAAAGTGTTCTTTTGTGGGGAAATATGGGCATAACGCGGACGAATTTTTGTCCGCGCTGAATATAATCTTGCAATGAATCGAGTATAAAATAGAAGATTAATTTTTGGGTGCCGTCATAGATGGCGTTAAAATCGAAGAATAAGGACAGATGATATATTCACATTCATGCGTATGCTGAACAAATAGTATTATTCTACTCATCTGGCCTTAGGGTTATCTCTTGTCCCCGCGTGCTGCTTGATTCTCGCTTAAAAAAAGAATTTTGCAATATAGACGTCGAGGAAGCTCGGTTTTAGGTCCAATATTCCCTTAATTTTTTATTAATATATTGCGTCATATACATAAAATAAACCAACAGTTCTTTTATAATATTAATTTTTGTTAAAAATAAAGATGATTTAAAATAAAAAAACATTTTCTTCACATGTTTTACAGATTGGAATAGTTGATCTTCTAACATCTATTGGTATTGTTCCCGACCTTATAATTGGTCATTCTATTGGTGAATTAATCTGTGGATACGCCGATGGATGTTTGACAGCTGAAGAAACGATTCTGTTGGCATATTTTATCGGTTTAGCGCTTTATGAATCAAAAATAATCAACGGTTCCATGGCAGAAATTAATCTCGATTATGAAACTATAAAAAATATGTGTCCTTTGGATATTGATGTAGCTTGTTACAATAGTTCATCTAATTTTATCGTGAGCGGGCCAACAGAATCTATGAGAACATTTCTTGCTGATCTACGGGTACATTATTATTTAAGCAACAATGCAGTACTTGAAATTAGTTGCACATTTCAGATCAATTTCTAAGATTAATGCCTCCTTTCCCTCACCATTATCATTCACGATTTGATAATCGAGCCGCCGATTGTGCATGTAACCTGTACCTCAAGAGTGTCCCGATGTGAAAAGTATACCAGAGTTATACCTTTCGTATGAAATGTGCAATTATTTCCGAGCACTGACATAATTAAAAAGTTGAATGAACTTATTAAGTGAAGTTCGACTATAATTGTGCTGTCTTGTCCGGATGGATATAGTGTAGTGTGCTTCTTAGCGCATCAACAAGAGATTTTAAGCTCGAAGAGCGCGCATGTGTCGCGCTACTGCCGTGCGCGGGGCCCCCGCCGCGTGTGCACTTCATGTCTTTATGACATTTCGATTAATGAGAAAAAATTGTGTTGATTTCTCTGTCCGGTATACGGAACTGGGATGTTCATACACACCTGAGACCTGAGTATGGATCTCATGGCCTTTCTTGATCCATCGAAATGGCTTTCGCTCGATTGTCGTCCTTATTTCTAGCGTTGACCCTTAAACTTTTTTCGTTACTTATGTTTTGCACCTCCTGGATCATTTGCCCTACCTGCACAGATAAAAAAAATGGAAGGGGCATGGGATCATAACGTTACTTTTGAGAAATACCTCGATACGCTGTGATAACTTGTCTTCCAAGTCCGCGAGATAATCCCTGGACTCAGATCTTTTTCTCTTTTTTGATTTTTGATTAGATTTACTCATCTGGTTACTATAGTTTACTACAAGGAAAGACCGAAAATCACCGCAATGCTACGCACAACAGGAAAACATTGAAACGCCCGCGCGGCGGGAGTCCCGCGCACGGCAGGCACATGCGCGCTTTTAGAACTTTAAAATCGCCTGTTGATGCTTGCGCTCAGGGGGGAAGGAGCTCACTGCACTGCATGAATCCGGACAAGACGTTGCATAATTAGTGCTCTGCAATTACGTATACAAGCGACATTGTGTAACACAGTGTACAACTCAGTAGTTTCCAACTATAACACGAGTCGACAAGATTGCATGTTTGTCAAATGTAACTCTGGTTTTCATTATTCAGGCCTTGTCCAGTAATTGCATAATTAACACTTCTGGAGCCAGTACACACATACAAGGACACATCGCGTAATAAAAAACTCAATAATATCAACGTTATACAATGTTTCGTTATACGATGTTTGCCATAAAATTCAAGGTTCGCTCACCTTGTACTTTCCTTAAGAAATTTAAAGAAGTCCTCGCACTATTTCAAAGAGTATAAAAGACCGCTTATAAGAGAAAGTCGCGTTACAACATTCGCACGCGTGTTTGTGCTCCGATCCGGCCCCAACCATTCTGAATTCAATTATGCCCTTTCATTTCTTGCCTACTCTAGCGCCAGCGGTAAACACCATTTTTTAACAAAATTTACCTGTTTCTACGATCAATCGATAATAAGATCCAGTAGAATCTTACAAAATCACATATAATTAAAACGCTATGTAGTTGTTTTGTGTCATTTCCCCGAAACCAACATTTTTATAATTGATATCACTAAATGGATATTACATTTAATATTACTGGAATGAATAGTCGTTTTTCCTAGTAAATATTTTTAACCTTCAGTTTCTGTGTAATTTTGAAAACTATGTCAAATGATTGATATTTATCAACGGACTGTTTGCGCCAACAGTGCGATCTAAGTAAAGCCCGAACGGGTCCGTAAAAAGACCTGCGAGATGGCGCTACACGTCAGCGGAGAGAGAACTAGGAGAAGTACGAGAGTATGTTTAAATTCGTCAATGTATAACTATACAAGATTACAATAAAATATCAGAGTGAAATCGATCAACGAGAGTTTTCAATATCACGCTGAAACAGGACGGTTGAACACTAGTTTCGACAGAAAGAGTGTTTCAACAATAAGTCGCCACTGTGCAACACTGTGTTACATGACTGTGTTACGTTACTGGCAAGCACTCAAAGTTTTCAACTTAGTTTCTCTAAATCTGTTAAATTAAATAATTAATAATATTTCCGTGAATAATAATATATTTTTGTATATTCTTTCAGACTAACAATATTTCTGTAAAAGAAATTTTTTGTGGTTATATACCTTTTCATAGTCGTTATATTAAACCAGCAATAATCAAGTGTGAAGAGTATTTGAAAGGAATGATACCACAAAGAATATTTCCTAGCTCAAAATGGCTAACTACATCCGCTTACGAATATTTAAATAAATCCTTTTTATGTTCAGAATACTATATAAATAATTTATCATCTTTGGCACTATTTGCAGAAACGTTAAGTTTAATTCCAAAAAACACGGTGACGATTGAAATATCGCCTGAGAATATTCTTCAATGTATTTTAAACGATCTTTTATATTCTACAGTAACAAATGTAGCGTTATTTGAACGTACAGAGAATTACAGTGACAAAAAATTTTTAGAAACAATTGGAAAACTCTATAATACAGGATTGCAACCACAGATTGCAAATTTGTATCCGACAGCAGAATTTCCTGTAAGTCGTGGCACACCAATGATTTCTTCTCTTATAAGGTATAGTATGTATCTAGAGACGCGGTCACGTCTCGCGCCAAGTCCACGCTTTAACAAGACCGACCCTCTTTTACGCGAGTCAGCGAGTTCAAGCATAACGAGATTATCAGATCTTAGTAATGGCTGAATCGATCAAGTTCTGATTAGTCTCAATCGATAGCTTGGGAGCGAATTGTATAAGAAAAGTGTTTTTGTTTTTTCTCTCCATGCTCTACGTGCGGAGGTATCGCGACGCAAAGTCCAAATCTTGGCATCTTTTTTTCAAGATACGTCATCATCGCCAAGCGAATTTTGTCCAGTACATCTTTTCGACACGAGTAACGAGTGGCGCTCGTTACTACACTATCAGCCCACATGCGACCATGTGATACATCACGTGGCCGCGACCATGATTGCTGTGATATTCGATATGATGGGTTTCCTAACCTGTAAACTCAATCATCAATAATATTTCGGTTCGCGAGGCAGACGACACATTTTTTCTGCCGAATTCGTTCGTGTGGTGTAAAAACGCGTTGAATGGGCCTATAATAAATACGTGCAGAAAAAAATATACATTTTGCATTAAATAGAGTCAATATTATACTCTTACGAGTGCTGTGCATTAAATTTTCTAAGTGTTATACGCATGATTAACAAGTGCATATGAATGAAGATAACAAAACAAAGCTAATTAGACCGAATGCTCATTATTAAATCTGGTTTTCTCTTCCTACCTTCCTCCAATGCGTATCTCATTTCCCAGATCTGTCTCAAAGTCATAGGCCTAGTTTACACCGAGCACTTGATACGCGTACTAACTCGTAACTTTCTATTAATTTATCTTACTGTCGACAATGCGTGTATACATAATACATATATTTAATTATCTTGATTCATATTACCAATTTAATATACTATTTTTTAAATTTATTGCCAAAATTAAGATAATTTAATAGAAAATTACTAGTTAGTACGCGTATCAAGTGCTCGGTGTAAACAAGGTCATAATTTTTTAACTCTAGCGTTAATGTAAATGTATATTTTGAATGAATTGACGTTTGAAACAAGTGTCAAATGATTGAATAAAGATATGAAAATAATTCTAATGCCTGTTGTACATGTAATTTTACAAGTTGAGTTTTAGAAGTCTTAACGCTGTGTGTTCTCTCTGGTTTTAGAAATTTGTGACTGTAATAATTTGTAACGCTGGTACTTTCTCGGTGTCGGTTACGGGAATTTAGTTCAGGATCGGTTGCTCGGATGTGCTCGCCGGATGTCCGGGTTCGTATCAAATGATAACGTCGTGATTTGGTAGTGAAAACGATATAGTGTAAATATATTTTGAGACGTTGGTCTAATACAAAAATAATCATACAGTTCCGATATCGTTATCGGATAATACTGAACTCCTCGAATAGCATTACGGCACTCAATTGCGCGGTCGTCGGTCCGCGTGAAACCAAGAGAACGATCACAATGTATTCGAATAGTATTACGGCACTCCATTGCGCGGTCGTCGGCCGGCGTGAAATCAAGAGAACGGTCACAATGTATTCGCGCGGTACTTAATATCTAAACACTTAGAAGAAACGGTCTCGACAGCTAGGTAAACGACTGACGAGTACTTAATATCTAAACGGAACGGACTTTAGAAATTCCGGAAACGGACGGACAGTGACTATGCGCTCTGCACTCGGAGGTAGCAATCGAGGTTGCTCGGTTAACAATCGCGGACAAGAAAAATATAATTCGCGGTATCACTTAGTGTTAGGGAACGGACTCGGATAGTTTAGAAACGGACGGACTTGGGTGCGTCGTGCGATCTACGGACGGATTCGGCTTACGCTCTACGCGTATAGTCTCCGTATTTAGAGTGGTCGCGCGGCGCCCAACTCTAATGCCGTGCTCGGGGCGTGATTGGCCCGTGCGGTTGACCGGTTACGGTCTCGGATGCGACGGCTCGCGGCGCGGCGGACAGTTTCCGCGCTGCGCGAGGGTCGTCGCCGGTGTCGGCCTGGGCGGCCTCATCTCGCGGGGAAAACTCCCCGCGAGGTACGGTAGGCGGACACAGGAACGGTGTCGGCGCGGACAGTCCCCGAGAATTCCCGGGGACACTCGGAACGGTCTGGTCGGAATAGCTTGACGACGAGAATGCCCGTCGTCCGGCTGAACGGAACGGATAAGCCGTGCGGTGAGAATTCCCGCCGCACGGTGTAATGGATGCGGATTGGACCTGACCGGACGTACGAGAATACCCGTCGTCCGGCGGAACGGTCTGATTGGCCGCGCGACGAGAATGCCCGTCGCGCGTCGGAGCGGATCGGAGCGGCCGAGCATACCCGGCCTCGGGGACGACGGTTATACCCGTCGCGGGAAGGCAGGAACGAGTATGCCCGTTCCCGAGGAGGTGCTCGAGAATCCCCGAGCTAGGAGGCGCCGAGTATGCCCAGCGCTGGAGATGATCCGGGGAGATCGGTTGTTCGGAGGGATCTCTCTTACGTTGCCCACTGCCGGCTTATATATCGTTCCGCGCGGCTGGACGCACCAATCAGCGCGCGCGGACGGTCCGGCTAGAGTGGGAGCGCTTTCGGAACGCGGCGCGTAGCGCGTCGGTCGCGCGCGGTAGCACGCGGTGGTCTTACGTAAGCCGATCGTACGCGCGTGGGTCTTACGTAAGATGCACGTGCTCGGCTGCGATGCGTCCGACGGTTGGTCGGTCTGGAGTGACGGCACGGTGGAGGGGCGTATTGTTACAAATTAATAAGTATGGTAAGTACATTTTGAATCCTGTTTATTAAAGTTAACAAAATAAGTGTAACTTTTACAATGTATATAGAGTTCACTAAACTAATTAAAATAATATATGATATTAAATATGATCACTCGTGTTACAAAATGAACTATCTTTTATAAGAGAGAATACCTTTTATAAAACGCTTAGTAACATTATTAAATATCAGATAACATAGCGAGATTAACAAACATATTATCATATTAATTTACAATTAACATTCACTTTGTAACAGCGAGCATATTTAATATCATGTATTATTTTAACTAGTTCAATGACTTCTATATACATTGTAAAAGCAACATTTAATTTTTTTATTAATTTTAATAAACAGGATTTAAAATGTACTTGCCATACTCATTAATTAATCCAGTCACAAATTTCTGAAACCAGCGTGAACATGCTGCGTTGAAACCTCCAAAACTCAACTTGTAAAATTACACGTACAACAAGCAATAGAATTATTTTTATATTTTTCATTTAATCAGTTGATACTTGTTACAAACGTCAATTCATTCAAAATATACATGTACATTAATGTTAGAGCCAAAAAATAATGATTTAGAGGCAGATCTGAGAAAGCAAAGCACATTTTCCTTGAGAAAAGTAAGAAGATACCCAAGAAAAGTAGGAAGACAAAAACAGATTAAATAATGCACATTTGATTTAATTAGTTTTGTTTACCATATTCATATGCACTTTGTCAATCATATATTAGCTCAATATATGTCACTCAATAAGCTCTCTTTATATCTTTTTACATTTATGGGCCATGCATAAATGTAATTTGTTTTTTTGCGCGTGTCTCTTGAAACTGCGTATCTTGCTTGCTCTTTTATTTTGTCGGCTGCTTTTTTGTTCTCTCTCGTCACTCTCTCTCGATCAACTATGTATCAAGATATTGATAGGCCCTCGACACGACTGTAGGCAAGCGCCCATTACATCGAAAATGTGAAAGAGAGAATTCCCGAGGCAATGACTATTACTGTGGATGATGACGTGTTTTACATGAAAATTTTGAGATTTAAGCCTGGTTTATGCAAGCCGTAACCGTAAGAAATTAACTAATAATCGATTATTCTTTTGTAAATCGATTATGATTGGCTAATTTCTTACGATTATGGCCTGCATAAACCAGGCTTTAAACTTCTTAAAATATCTTGTAACGATACGACCCTCCACCGTCCGTGCGCCTCCGTTCCGTCCACCGAACGACGAACGCCAAGCGTCGCAGGGGACCACGTGCGCGCACGACCGAACTTCGCCGTGCGACCACGCGGCGACCAGTGTTGCCAGATGTTTATCGTAAAAAGTCGCCGAACGATGGCGCTCAAGTAGCCCAAAGTAGCCGATTTTGAAATGTAAACGCCTGAAAAGTAGCCAACACAAGTTTCTAATAAATTTAAAGACAAAAAATTTTATAGTCTTATCTGAAAAATAAAATTCCTGAAAAATTGGAAATTTTTGTACAAAATTTGAATAAACATTTTGCTTAAGAATTATATTTAAAAAAAACTCTTATTATTTTAGATTTATATTATTTTAACAGTTTTTTTTAAAGACTCTCAACTGCTGGTGCTAGCAACTAGCGCTGTTAAACGAACAATAAATCGAGCGTTACTAATATTAATTAGAGTTGAGATTTAAAACAGAAAATACTTGTTTCCATAAGAGAACTATCATAAGAGAGAAAAATACAAGAGAATTATAAAAAATTTAACACTCTTAACATGTGTTCAGTTGTACCATCACAAGCACACTCTTCCTAATAATCTTAATATAAAATGTATTATTACAAATATAATATAAAATACACAGAAATACACCCAAAAAACAAAAAGGTTTATATTCAAAATGTACGTTTACAAATATCACTTATAAAATACTGAATAATTTTTTTGTCTGTACATTCGATGTGTGCCCAACTTGCACATTTAACACACTGTATTATACTCAATCTTCGTTGAATGACTTTTTCAAATGTTGTATTTAAAGACTTGATCAAAGTCTAGTTTACTCTTTATTAAATTTTTTTCTTATTTACTTTTTGCCCTAATTTCCTTCTGCTTTGATTTGTTTGACTTTTCATTAATTTCTTCTCAGCTTCTCTTTTATCTATCTTTTCTCATTGCTATCACTTTCTTTTATTCTTTCTCATTTCTTCTTTTTTCTGTATTCAACTTTTTTTCTTTAATCAGTTTCTTTTTTTCTAAAATCTAAGAAAGTTGTTGATGTTAGAATCTCAGATGATCTCAAATTGACATTATATTAATAACTTTTCCGTTTTTTGGAAGAAAAAATTTTACCCATTACTGTTTTTTATGAATCAATTGTTGATTCTGCTGATTCGATAAGATTTAATGACTCTAAAAGATCACAGTCATCGGAATTGTTGGAAGATTCTGTTTGTTTACAATCTACTATATACATGTTGCTGTTAAATAATTGTAACATATATGGTGTTGGACAGTAACTTTTACAGCACAGATTAAGAACGTTCGTGTGTATGCGAATGCGCATAAGAGCAACCAGCATAGGCATCGACAAACGATTTCTTAATTTTGTTTTAATCACTGCCATTATGCTGAAAACACGTTCTACGACTGCATTGCTGATTGGCAAAGAAAGAGCACGAAAAGCAAGTTCTGCCAAGTCCTTAAAACATTTTACGCCATTTGAATTAGTCATTCTTCTAACAGCTACCCAAAAATCTACGATTTCAATATTTCCTATTTCAACATTATTGAAAATTGGAGAAATTTCGTGGATTCTTAAAGTCTGCAATCGACGAAATTGAGACTCGATGGCATCTCGATCAAGATCTTTTCCTGAAAAATAATATTTAACAATGTATATAGACTTAATTTATAGATGTATAATAATTATAATAATCATAAATGTATATCAATATCATAAACAAAATATACCTGCTAATTCCCATGGTAAATTTTTGTATGTATTTATTTGGTTTAGACACATTTCAGGTGTCAGGTAACGCAAACTTTCTACTATCGGAAGATTCCGTGGTAATCTTTTTACAAGTTCGTTGCAAAGGCGAATCGTGTAGGCTACACATCTTTCTTGAATAAGTCTTAAAGACGCTTGTGAAATAGTCTTCTTTGTAGCATACGATTCAAATCGATGTCCAAAGTCTACCGATTCGAGGGGAAGAAGAGAATTTTCAAAATCTTGATGCACCTTTTCCAATGCGCTCTGTACATTATTTATGTCTGCTTGATGCAGCATAGAATAAGAAGCCATTTCACGATGTTTTAAATAAGAAGGTTTTATGATCCTCTTTACCAACGACATTAACAGCATGTGTAAATCGGTATACAATTTTGTGATGTCAGCATTCGTTTGTTGAAATGCAAGATTTAAATTGGTAATGTCTTTTAAAATTCCATCTAAAAAAAGCAAGTATAGTAAATTACTGTCATCTTCGTACATTTGTACAAGCGTTCTTGCTGTATAACATTTATCATCTTGAGATTTTGCAGCCAATTGAAAGTGTTGTTTCAGCTCTTGCCATTGCTTAATATTTGTAGAAACAGCTTCACTCCAAGCAAGCCAACGCGTCGAAGATAACTGAATCAATTTAGGCGGCTGTTTTCCAGCATTAATCAATTGATACATTTTGCTGTACCTCATTTGACGAAGAGGACTATGAGAGAACCATTTTCTCGTCTCTCGTAATAAATACTCAACAGTACATGGTAATTCGTCACTTGCGTTAGAAGCACATAGATTTAGCGAGTGGCAAACGCACTGTATCAATTGTAAATGTGGAATCTTTTTTTTTAATAACGTGTATAAGCTATGATTTTTCCCGCAAAGATTGCTTGCACCATCCGTTCCTATGCCAATCAAATTGTTATGGTTTAGTCCTACTTCAGACATAAATTCCATGAAGTGTTCGTAAAGTTTGTCGGCAGTGGCTTCAAATATTTCGCTGAAACCGAGAAAATCTACTACGAATAAATTCAGTCTCTTATTGAAATATCGCACACAATATGCCATATATTTAAAATCGGACACATCAGTAGACTCGTCTAATATTATTGAAAAAGGCTCATTTCCAATATCTTCAATCATTTCTTTTAATATTGCCGGAGATATAACTTTCAATATTAATTTAGAAGTTTTTGTTCTATGCAGCTTCAGTTTTTCCAAATCACTACCCTTTCCACATTCTTTCAATAAATCACTCAAATGATCTATGCTTCTTATTGAGCTATGTGCTGCCACGTGCATGCACAATTTGATTTCAATTATTTTAGTATTATTACTTTGAAGTGATTGAACACCTATAAAATTATTTTAAAATATTACTATATGTAGAATATTTACTACTGAATAAGAAATTATTTATTTATAAGGATTTATTACTGAATATAGAATATTTCTTACAGAATAAATTTTATAGAACATAATAAAGAATATTAATATAAATAAATTAAAAAAATTTTTTTTAACCAATAATCTCACACAGCACAGTCCTCCTGAAAACGTGCCTTAGATGTTCATACGTCCAATGGATGTCTTTAGGAGATCTGCGCTGTATGGAATGTGAAGCTTATTATTTAGTTTAGTTCAACATTAAAACCAATAAAATAAAACAATGTGATTATAAATAGAGAACTTTGACCAAAATGTAAAAACACAATATAAACTATAGTCATAGCTAGATCTGAAGTTCAATCCCTGAGGTGTTATTTTTTTATAATAAATTCTTTACAGTTTTTTAAAAGAGAAAAGGTTGTCACATTTAGAAACTTGTTAGCATTATTTATTAAATTGACTTTCAATTTAATAAATATATAAAATTAATATCAGCACTAAGATCTAGCTATAACTATTAAAGCATTTCGTTTTTAATATAATATGATTATCATTTAAATGTTAAATGTATACCACAAACTGCTAGCGACTTTTGCATTTTAACGTCCAATGCCGCTGCCCTGTTTTGATGAGATTTGGTTAACAAATGTTTTTGTAAATCAGATTTATGGGCACGTATAGCTGATTGGCAAATTTTACAATAGGCCTCGCCTTTTCCATTCAGTATTAAAATCTCTGGTGCACGACACAACCATCCTTCAAAAAAATTAAGTTGCTGTTATATTAATTGCATTGCATTAAAAATATTTTTAACCTAAATTTTTTAACCTAACTTCCAAATCAACAATAAATAATAAAAAACCATGGCTAGGGATAAAACATATAATTTACCTTTAAATTCCTTTTCTTTTTCCCATTCTTCACGGTAATGTTTTGTATATTTTGCATATTTACCCATTTTTAATAAGCACAATATTATTTGAGATAGCACATATGAATTAATAGGTGCCCGTCTCTCTAACGTAACGGAGGAACAATATGACCATATTTCGAAATATAAATGTAGAGAATATAAAAGTGGAATCAAAAGAATAGCTGCGTTACAAGTAAAATCTAATGATAGTGTCAGTAATCCTACAAACAATTTTTGTAACGGACAACACATCTGAACACGCACACGGACTCTCACAATATACGAAGAAACAAAAGAAGCGTATTTCAAAAATGTGATAACATAAATAGATGTCTTACATTAATTTCATATTTAGCGGTTAGCGCCACCAAGTCAATATTGCGTTCACTGAATGGCTGCGTTCCGAAATTCACTGCCAGTACTGAAATGCTATAGTATACGTAAAGTAAACTATAGATTTTCAGTACTAATAATAATTTTTAGAACAGTAATAATAAATTTCAGAACACAGCCATTATAACGGATTATTATAAGTGCTTGCATTAATGTATTCTTTTCTAGATTTCAGGTTTGTACGTACGTACAATGCGATGCATTTTAATAATAGCGTTTTCGAGTGCAGTGGGTTTTAACCTATGTTCGACGCCATTTGCCGGAATCATTCAATTAGAACGTCCAATCATCCGTTCTAATTGGATGATTCCGGCAAATGGCGTCAAACCTAGGTTAAAACACATTGCACTCGAAAACGCTATAAGATTCTTGAGTGTAGGAACCCCAGCAATCTCAGCCAATCCCGTGTTGCTATCGGCATAGTAATTTTGTCTGATTGGCTGAGGTTGAGTGATTGCTACACTAATTATGACAATAGAACATTTATAGCGTTTTTCATTGGGAAAACTAGAGCGCATTGAGTGTGCAATTGGCGCTGGCAATTGGACGTTTTGGTTTGAGCGATGGCGGTGCCAACGAAAACGCCCAATTACCTGCAGCAAGTGCACATTCAGTGCACACTAGTTTTTTCAATGAAAAACGCAATTATTAACCACCAAGTAGCCCAATTGGTGACACTATTAATTCGCTGAATAGCCCAATTGGCTACTGGTAGCCAACAACCAAAATTCACTAGCCTCTCAGCATGTTAAGTAGCCCAATTGGCGATAAGTAGCCCAATCTGGCAACACTGGCCGCCATCTGCAATTCCTAAGTAACGGTATGCGAAATTACCAACAACGCTCCCACTCCGACTTGGCCGACCGAGCGCGCGGATTGGCTTGCCCAGCCGCGCGTTCGGATATATAAGCCGGCAGTGGGAACGCACAAGGCAGATCCGTCCGACTATTCGACCCGTCCACAGACCGAGCATTCTCAATTGCTTCCTTAAGACGAGCATTCTCGTCGCCCTTCGATATCCTCGACGGGCATTCCCGTCGATATCCCCGGCCGAGTATCCTCGACCAGTCTACTCCGATATCCTCGACGAGCATTCTCGTCAGTATCACCGGCCGAGAATTTTTGACCAATCACGTCCAAGATCCTCGACGAGCATTCTCGTCATCATCACCGGCCGAGCATTCTCGACCAATCACGTCCGAGATCCTCGACAAGCATTCTCGTCATCATCACCGGCCGAGCATTCTCGACCAATCACCGTCGTCCTCGAGTACCTTCACTGCCGCACCGACATACGGCCACGTTTCGTAACCTGTTCATCGGCAGGGCATAAGCAACCTGTCGGTCGAGCGCCCCACTTGCACGGGACGCGCTCGGGCGAATCGCAACGACCCGCACTTGCGCACGCGCTTACACCACCGCGGTAGCCAACCCCGCCACGCCCCGCGATTCCCCGACCGTACGGGCGAGCAGCCCGCACAGTTCACCGCGTAGTATCCGACTACACACTAGCTAAGCCTAAGTATGTAAATAAGTAGTTAAGTTCTTTTGTTTAGGTATAAATCGGGAATAAAACTTTAGTCTCCGAAGTCACTCCGCCGCGCAACTAGCAATCCGATTACCAGCGATTGGCTGGACGCCGACGAGCTCTCTTTATTTTTATCTCTTTTATTTTTTCTCTCGTTCATTTTGTTAATTCTTTCTCGCAATTGTTATTTTGTCACAACTACCACTCATGTTCTCAATAAATCATTCTCTATCTTTTTCTACTTAAAACACTGGGTATAATCATTACGGACACCTGACCAATCGACGAGCCTTATCCGGTCTGATTCCGAAGTTCCCGCACCGCACCGAACCGACCGAAAACGCGTACCGTTACAATCTTGTAGGACATGGAGAAAAAAATATTTTTCTAATACAATTCTTATCCAAGCTATTAATTAAGCCTATTCAAAACATTATCAATTCAGCCGTTACTGAAATCCGATAATCTCGGGGGTGCTCGGAAATCGCCGGTTTGGGTAAAGTGACGTGCATTTCTTGTGCTGTGCGTTTATTTGGTGCAAGACGCTATCGTATTACCTAAAATCAATTTTATAATAATTAATTTTATTATTTTTCATCTCTCTTTAGAACATGCAATTTTTGTCTAAAATGTTTATCTATGTCTTTCATATTTGTTGAAAAATTTTTCCGAGGAAATAAATTGTATCTTATATTATATATACAATAATGAATCTTAATGTTTGTAGGTGGGATCATTCGGAACATTTGCCTTTAATACAAAAAAGAGGAAAAGTACTTTACAAAAGAGAAATAATTGTTGATATTGATATAGTTGATGAAGTATTTGCATACTTAGCAGGTCATGTCGTCAACGAAAAAAATTTGTTTCCAGCTATGGGATATCTTTTCCTTATTTGGAACATGGTCTCATCGTTGAGAAAACAAGATATTAACAATGTACCAATCGTATTTGAAGATGTTAATTTTATTCGTGCTGTAATGCTATCATCAAACAATAATATCAATTTAATTCTTTCTCTTCAAAAAGGTAATATTATTATATAATCAATTAGTTTCTTTAGTTTTTTATTTTATGTTTAAAATTTTTATTTAAATTAAAAAATTATTTTATGTCTTTTATAGAGTATTTAAAATGTCGGAAATATCATGCAAGGATAATTAGAAACTCAAACCTTTTCTTTTTTATTACTTTAATTTGTTACTCATGTCGATGTTTTCTTGTCCGCTAGATGTATTACAAATGTTACGTAAAATATTTAAATAATTTGTATTTGTACTTAGGTAGTAACAAGTTTGAAATAATCGAAGGAGATAGTGTTGTTGTTACTGGAACAGTACGAATTCCAAATAATATTGAAAATGAAAAAATATTGTTGAATTCTGTTGAATACATTGATGGAAAAGAAGATATGAATATGAAAGACATCTATAAAGAATTAAAGCTTCGTGGTTATCAATACACCGGCGTATTTCGTGGATTAAAAAGTGCATCAGATACGGGATCGAACGGCCATATTGCGTGGACAACTAATTGGGTGGCATTTATGGATAATATGTTACAGATTATGATTTTAAGGGATACTTCAAGAAGCCTTTCGGTTCCAACAAGAATTCGTAAATTAATAATCGATCCAAAGTATCATATGCAGCAAATTCAGAATGGTCAAATTAAAGAAATACGTAAGTAATTGTTGAAAAATGATGTTCCTTACAGAAAATAAGTATTAAGGTCTTACTACAAGGAAACACAGGGAAGTGTCCGCCTCAGATTAAAACGAGTTTTTAATATGTTGTAGTACAGATAAAAATAAGGGACACGTATTTTTTTATGCCCATACGCACTTTAAGGGGGTGAAACACCCCTTTGAAGAAAATCGGTTTTTTTCTTTCGAAGCGTATGCCGTCGAAACTATAAGAGATAGAAAAAAATGTTTCAAATGAAAGTTGAATGGCTCGAAGAGTAATATATAATAGCGGGAAAATTTTTTTTTTTAATTTTTTTAAATATTTTCCCCCACTTATCTATATTTTTTTTTAATTTTTATTTTTTTATAAGCAAAATAAAGCTTATTTTATTACGAATTCAACGGTATATGATAAAGTTACGATACAACATTCCCATTTTCCAAAAATAATTAAAAACCTCTCTATACGCACGGTACGCGCACCCGTCCACGCGTTCGTGCGCTACGGAAGTGACTCCCTCCGATTTCGACGTGTCTTTAATATGTTGTACAGATTAAAATAAGGAACACGTATTTTTTACACGTGTCCTAATACATTTTTAAGGGTGAGACACCCCTTTGAAGAAAATCGGGTATTTTCTTTCGAAGCGTGTATCGTCGAAACTATAAGAGATAAAGAAAAATGTTCTCAATGAAAGTTGAATGCATGTTTTTCTCGCATAAGATGACAAAAACATTTCGAGGACAGTCTGTGTCTAACATGAAAACGCAGACATTGAAAAAAACATTTACTATAAAATAAAACGAAACTACACTAAAGAATAACAACAATTACGGTGTTGTAAGACATTAATTTCTTGTTTAGAAAATAATATGTAATTAATATAAGTTAAACATTTATTTACTGGTCTACATGATTCGACTAGAACATTTGTTCTCTTCAACATTTTATAAATAAGGAGACTTGGATTACAAAAAATTATTACTTACACATTCCATACCTTCACTATCTAACGCCAGCTCATCAACTAACAACAAGAGAACTAACATAAAACTAATTAAAAAATTAGTTAGAAATTTCATCTTTTATACAGCATTTATACAATTCAATTAAAGTGTTTATTAAATTCGATTAGTGTAGAAATATGCATAACCACGCTACTGGCGCGTGCACTTGGGTCATTTCCTTACATACCTAACTCTTGAATCTATACATGTCAATACTGCCAAGACGTAAACATTCTATTTCAAGATAGGAAATAACCCAAAGTGCACGCACCAGTTGCGTGGTTATGCATATTTCTACACTAATGGAATTTAATAAACACTTTAATTGAATTGTATAAATGCAGTATAAAAAATGAAATTTCTAACTAATTTTTTAATTAGTTTTATGTTAGTTCTCTTGTTGTTAGTTGATGAGTTGGCGTTAGATAGTGAAGGTATGGAATGTGTAAGTAATAATTTTTTGTAATCCAAGTCTCCTTGTTTATAAAATGTTGAAGAGAACAAATGTTCTAGTCGAATCATGTAGACCAGTAAATAAATGTTTAATTTATATTAATTACATATTATTTTCTAAACAAGAAATTAATATCTTACAACACCGTAATTGTTGTTATTCTTTAGTGTAGTGTCGTTTTATTTTGTAGTAAATGTTTTTCTCAATGTCTGCGTTTTCATGTTAGACACAGACTGTCCTCGAAATGTTTTTGTTATCTTATGCGAGAAAAACATGTATTCAACTTTCATTGAGAACATTTTTCTTTATCTCTTATAGTTTCGACGATACACGCTTCGAAAGAAAAAACCCGATTTTCTTCAAAAGGGTGTTTCACCCTTAAAAATGTATTAGGACACGTGTAAAAAATACGTGTTCCTTATTTTAATCTGTACAACATATTAAAGGCACGTCGAAATCGGAGAGAGTAACTTCCGTAGCGTACGAACGCGCGGACTGGTGCGCGTACCGTGCGTATAGAGAGGTTTTTAATTATTTTTGGAAAATGGGAATGTTGTATCGTAACTTTATCATATACCGTTGAATTTGTAATAAAATAAGCTTTATTTTGCTTATAAAAAAAATAAAAATTTAAAAAAAAATAGGTAAGTGGTGGGGGAAAGTATTAAAAAAAATTTTTTAAAAAAATTTTTTTCCCGCTATTATAAATTACTCTTCGAGCCATTCAACTTTTATTTGAAACATTTTTTTCTATCTCTTATAGTTTCGACGGCATACGCTTCGAAAGAAAAAAACCGATTTTCTTCAAAGGGGTGTTTCACCCCCTTAAAGTGCGTATGGGCACGTATAAAAAAATACGTGTCCTTTATTTTTATCTGTACTACAACATATTAAAAACTCGTTTTAATCTGAGGCGGACACTTCCCTGTGTTTCCTTGTTAGTTAACATTACTGGCCAATTTAGCAATACTAAATTGGCCGATACTTTTTTGGCCTTAGTATGTCCTTAGTAATCTTTAGTATATAATAATGCTCCGCACTTGAGTACAAACCCATTGGGACTCTGTTGAAACAGAAGCGTCCGCATGGCGTAATAAACGTAGTGATAAGGTGGCAACATTGACATAAAAATATTTGATAGTATTTTTTACTTGCATCCAAGTGCGAGAACCATTGATCTCCTCTTAATCGAGTGGGATTTTCCTCCATGCTAGGCATAATATGGCGGTTTTGTACAATGCCCTTGTTAATTTCTGTGTAGTCTACACAAATTCGTCCTTTTTATTAAATTTCAGTACAGCAACTATCGCCACCATTCCGTTGGTTCAAAAACTCGCCGAATGACTCCTATTTTTTTCAACCGCTTCAATTCTTCTTTTACCTTTTCTACTAAGTGCAGCGGGATTCTGCGAGGCGCTAGAACTGCATGTGGCTTGATATTATTTTTGAGACAAATATGATATGGCTTACTTTTTTTGAAACATCCTAGCCCTCGAACCACCTGCACAAATTCACTTTCGGGATCAATGTTCACTTCATTGATAATGATGTCTTTCCTTCCAGTCTAACATGCCCAATGCCTTTATGGCAGGACAACCAAGTAACGGTTGAATTAGTTGCATGTTCTCTTTTACAACGTACACCTGATCAATGATTGCTTCTTTTTTCCACTTAATTTTTGCTTGCACCACACCCAACACTTTGAGCGGTATAGAGTCTCCTACTCGCAATTCTTTTCGTACTTTTGTTAATGTTGTATCTTCTAAATATCGCTTGTGAGCTTTTTACTTACTACAGTAACGTCAGCTCTTGTATCTATTTTAATAGTAATTTTTGTTCCATTGATGCTTATATAGACTAGCCACGGAGGTTCAGAATACGCTGTCTTTAATTCTTCTGACGTTTGTCGATGCGTATCTGTGATCCTTTGTCAGTTACACTACCACTCTTCTTTTTATTTATAATTATTCATAGCTCGCACACCGTCTAAGTAGAGATCTTCCTTTTCATTGTCTTCTTCTTTTTCATTGTTGGCCTTCTTTATTTCGTGCACGACTTTTTTTGCACATTGCTGCCCAGTGTCCTTTTTTCTTACACTTATGGCATTCAAACTCCTTAGCTGGGCACGAGAAAAAAGCATGTTGCGGTGTTACGCCGCACCAGTTGCAGCACTTCATCTTTGCTGTTCTTTATTTGGTTTGTTGTCGTGGCATACCATATGACTGGTGTTAATCACGACCTTTTCGTAGACTCTATCTGTAGATTCTAACTGTGGACTCTATCGAGATTACTTGACGCCTGCGCTCCTCTCAAGACTGCTGGTTTCTGATTTCTTCCTTCGTTCATACCTTTGTGTTTGCTTATTCCAACGTAAGGTCAGGATCATACTGTAATGTTTCTGACAGTATCTGGTCTCGAATATCTGCTACAACACAGTCTCTAATAAGTTCGTCTTTTAATGCAGCAAAATTACATGTCTCTGCCAACAGATAGAGATCCGCAATGAAATCTTTTACTGTTTCTTTTTTCTGCTATACGCGCCTATTAAATCGTGCTCTTTCTAGAACTATGTTTACTCGAGCCCTGAAATGTTCTTCCAATTTTCTCTTTATTACGTTATAACTTTTAGCTTCTCCGTCGTTGGCTGTTTAAGCTGTTATCGTTTAGATAACAGAATGTCTTCTGCTTGCGGCCCCATTAAGTACACAAATTGATTGGCTTGTGTCTCTTCAGGCTGACTTAACAAACCGCTTCTTTGTAGGTAACGCTTCTATTTGGTGGACCATCGTTGCTATTCTTCGGAATTCAAAAGCTAAAATTCGGTGGCGGAGGTAATTGCGCAATTGTTGCCATGCACTGAGAGAGTCCTTGACTGCCCTCGTTGTCTTCCAACATCGTGCTTGCTTAACCTCACTTTTACGTTCTTGCACTTGCTGCGTTGCACCTTTTATTATTATGCCTCAAATTACTTTTAATGTGTTTTTTACCACGCTGCCATCATGTTGTGGTATTAGGTCTCCATAAATGATGTCTCGTGTGCTTTAATTAAGTGCTTTATTAAGTACGAACACATACGTGTTATGAGCCTTGAGTGTGAGGGCGCGCGCGCGCGCGCGTGTGTGTGTGTGTGTGTGTGTCGGTAACGACTAGATTGCTGCCATCTTTAATGGCTCTTTCAGCCTCGAGCAACACTATACGATAATTAATTAAACATTAAGTTGATTTAATTGTTACTTAGTTTCACAAAAAAGGTATATTTTATCCATGTCAACCATTCAAATATTAAACCAAGATTTAAACAAATTTAATATATAGTTATACATATCGGACTAAATATTTTAGTTTCTTAACCAATTTTTATAAAAATTATGTGCCTACAATGCTTTAAAAAATAAAGGTTAAAAATAAAATAGAAAAGAGTAGAAATGATCGAGCATAATTTGTATTATTTGTTAACATTATTACTTGATTGTTTAAAAAATTACGAGGTTTCAGCAATCAGCAAAGTCGCAAATTTCATCTAATTTCTCAAAGAATTAATCATATTTCTTATCTCTTTAATACGTATTGGCGCCTCTACATTATTATGATTACTAATTAAAGTATTCACCAGAACTAATTGTCAATTATTCAATTATTTACCAATACTTAATTATTCCTAATACATAAGTATTGATCAACTTCTAATGACCTCAATTTCTAATTATTAGTTTCTAATATTTAGTATTTACAAAAATTAACAGTTGATACTTACCTTCATCAATATTTACGTATTCACCAATACTTACTTTCAATACTCACAATCAGTATTACAACTTAAATACTAACAAGGGACATGTCACAAGTGGCCGGCGCCGATTTGATTCCGCTTGAAATATGTGTTAAACCAAAAATTTTAGAGACTTGTATTTTTTTATATGTGCAAAATCTCAGGGTGCAAAATTTTAGGGTGTAAAATCCTTTTGAAGAAGAACGAAATTTCTCTTTCAGGGCGAATATCATAGAAAGTATAAGAGAAAAAAAATTTTTTTAACAAAAGTTACACGGTTTAAAAAGTGCTCTAAAGTTGTAAAAAAAAATAATTTTTTAAAATTTTCTTTAACAAAATACTTCCACAACCCAGTTTTTTTCATATTAAAAAAATTTTTTTTCAGCCAATTAAGATTATTTTAAAGATTATTTTTTTTCAAATTCAACCATATACAGGTATTGAAAAAAGGGTCACATATTTCGATAGCAGGTAGTGTTGGTCAAAACAAGAAGAAAGGTCTAATTAACATAGGTCCTAAGACTAACATTTTCACAGATACAAGCTATTCTGTTATTTGAGCTTTTTGTCATTTTCTTATCAGTTGTGTCATCTTTAGAATATAATTAACAAAAGAGTAGGCTCATAGTATCTATTGCAAACCAAACGTAAATATCAAGAGAAAGAATTAAAATTAGAATGCCTGATTTGAAAGAGTGCGTGATTCTCTTAGACGTAGGGCTGAAACATACGTGAGAGTGAATGGCAATCACACAGAGCAACTCCACTAATGCCAAGTCAGCATTAAAATTTTTTGTTTTTCTTTTAAAAAAAGTTTTTATTATGTTATCGTACACTTAGATTTTTTACTTTAATTTTTTTATGGAAGATAAATAATTACATTTCATATTAAAATAAAAATTGTTTTTTTATTTCTCTGTGTTTATTTTTTATTTTTTAGGGCATCTAGCAGAAAAACATCCTCATTGTACCCTACTTTCCCCTACTCCTTTGTTCATTACATTCTAAAAATGACACGACTAATAAGAAAATGACAAAAGATATTAGTCTTGGGACTCATGTTAATTAGACATTATTTTCTTGTTTTAATCGATACTACCTTCTATCACAATATGTGACCCTTTTCTTTCAACACCCTGTGTAATAAAAGTCTCTTACAATATACCATTTTTGAGAATTAATTATAAACGCCTCTGCACACACACACACACACACACACGCACACGCACACGCACACACACACACACATAAGAGATGTAAATCTGACCGTGCAACCTCTACGTGGTATATCTCGGATAACGCTAATGCTGGTAGTATTGTAACTTTCAAGCCTTATAGCTCGGAAAGTATTTATTTGAAAGTAATTTATTTATACCGTTTTGGAAAGCTCTTAGAATAAGCTACAAGAATATGTAATGAAAAATAGTAGTTTCAATTTAAGACATTGAAGGTGACCTTTGTGTGAACTTTAAATGACTATGCAAGGTCAATGACCCCTTTGAAACCATGCAACTTTTGTCTGAAACATTTTCTTGTAAAATGCAAGGGAATGGAAATATTTGGCATAATATATTTATTAAAATGGGACATTCTGTATATGTACATATACGTACACTAACCCTACTATTTCTTTTAAATTTAATTTTTTCTACGAATAGAAGTTAAAGACAATTTTATTACAAATCCATTCTTTTATAATATAATTATTACATAAAATTAAATTCAAAGTAATTACTCACACATATGAGATAGTGTATACGGAGACCTTTATAATTAATTCTCAAAAATAGTTTTTTGTAAGATACTTTTATTATATATGGTTCGATTTAGAAAAAGATAACCTTTAATTTGGTTGAAAAAAATTTTTTTAATTTAAAAAAACGTTGAGTGGTGGGGATATTTAGTTAAACAAAAGAGTATTTTATTAAGCAAAACAAAAAAAATTGTCTTCTTTACAACTTTAAAGTATTTTTTAAACCGTATAACTTTTGTTGAAAATGTTTTCTTTTATCTCTTATACTTTCAACGATATCCCCCCCAAAAGAAAAATACTGTTTTTTTTTCAAAGGCGTGTTTCACTCCCTAAACATGAGACTCCGTCCATATAAAAAAATACGGGTCTCTTTAATTTTCGTGTTTAACAACATATTTCCAAGAATCATAACGGCGCCGGACCTTCGTGACAGTTCCATTGTAAGTATTGAGCATCAATATTAATTTTCCGTAAGAGATAAATGTAACAGAATACGATTGTATAATATTACATTTGTACGACAAATCAATTTTATTTAATACGTTGCAGAATTTCCTGTTCGTTATTATAAATCATTGGACGCTGTAATATCCGGAGGAATACAAATTTTTGGTACCGCAACTACTCCTATAATTCGCCGACAGAAAGCAGTTAATGTCGTTCTTGAAGAATACAAGTTTATTGCTCATCATGATTTAGAAACTATGTCGTTACGCGATGCAATAAGAACGTCGATACATATTGCACTCGAATGTTGTAATATAATAAATATAAAAATAATTGAATATATCGATGATAATGATAAAATAACATTAGAAGACCTAAATTATCCAATTGTTGATGATGTATTAAGTGATTTACCTCAGATTCGACATCATACTAAGTTAGTAACAAATCATGGAAGATTCAAAAATATCTCTTTGTCAAACAACGTTTCTACAACAGAGATTACTAAATTGTCAAAAGACGAAAACTGTTTAATGATCATTGGTTATGATATTTTGACTAAAAATAACAAGAAATTATATAGACAATTATTGTCTCTATTAATGTCGCAAGGTTTTCTACTTACTTTGGAGAAATCCGATTCAATCTATGATTATTCATGCCTAAAAACATATGGATTGGATATTATACTGAAAAAACAAGTAAATGAAAAGACACTTTTATTGCTAAGAAAAACACAAAATATTGCTATAAAACAGTACCAGATTGTACACGTAAATAATTACGAATTTACATGGATAGATAAACTGAAATCAATCATGAATGTGGAACATCAGACTACTGTAAATACAAGAATAATACTTGTCGCAGAAAAAGATTTTGAATGCGGATTACTAGGCCTTGTTAATTGTTTACGAAAGGAACCGGGTGGTGAAGTAATCAGATGTGTATTTATTCAAGATGATAAAGTGCCAGCCTTTTCTTTGCATGAGCTATTGTACGCGAATCAACTGCAGTTGGACCTACCTATCAATATTATACGTTCCAATAACGTTTGGGGATCCTACAGGCATTTTTCATTGCCGTCGTTAGAACCAAAACTTGTACAACATGCTTTCGTTCAACAGAAGGTGCGTCAAAAGTTTTATTATAAACTTTATTATAGGTAAACATTTATACACAACTAATTAGAGAATGAGTTTTATTCAGTCAAAGGTGGATCTTACAATTAGTGCTTAATATTCCTTGTATGATTTTATCTACATCTGCAACTTTATTAAACTGCAAATAAATTTTTTAGCTAATTGTAAGACGACCGTCCTGCAATGTAGGGAGATATATACATATTCTATCTATAGCCAAAGTAAAATTTTTCACAGCAAATTCTTTACAAGGATTTAGGTTGGAGGTTTTTATTGTAGCCTCAATGTTATGGATGCTCATTAGCACAATTAATATAAAATTGATTTATATTATTAATTTAACTTTCGGTGTAGATATATTTTTAAAATCTTACAACTCTTCTTTAAGTAATATTTATTATAATTTATTGTATTACTTGCTTCAAAACATAATATTTTTTCGCTATATCTGTTGGTTTCCCTTTCTCTAATGTTCGGCATTTAAAAATTGATAAATTACCTGAAGATTTGTTATTAGTTTTTTTGTTAAATTTAGTATTTTAAAAGGAAATAATGCAAATTTTTTAATTACATTCGCCATTGTTTTCAATAACATTAAACCATCTTTTGGAAATTTTATAAATTTTATTTCGGAAAAATGTTATGTCTTTGAATATGATAAAGTCCAGTTATTTTTTAATCTCATTCACTGAATAGAAATGTGTGTCAGAAATGTTTGCAGAAATATTGCAATAGGAATGTTTAAAAAAAAAAGATCTCATAGACATTGTCAATACGATTGAAAAATTGAAACGTCTTTGCAATATAACTGAAATCTTTTGATATTATGATTTTTACATTCCGGTCAATGATTTCTTATTGTAATTACTTATTGTAAATATTTATATTTCTTTATAACAGGTGCGAGGGGATTTGAGTACTTTATATTGGGTGCAAAGAAATATATCTTCTCGTATTAAGAATGAAGACCTCACTAATGTAATTTATGCGTCTCTAAATTTTAGAGATATTATGTTGGCTACTGGTAAAATCCAATTTACAGAATCATTTGTCCAACGATTTTTCCACCAAAACGATGCATCATGTGATTTAATTGGCATGGAATTTGTTGGATTTGACATGCATGGACAAAGAGTAATGGGATTGTGCTCATATGGGTAAAATAATTGTTTTTATAAATATATAATTAATAAAAAATAACTATTTACATTTAGTAGTATCAATTTAATATTTAATTTCAAATATATTAGATTAAATTTTATATTAAGGAAACAAATACAGAGTTCGAAAATGATTACACTTTTTGTGGGCTGATAGAATCAAACTGAGCAGGAAAGTCATCTGCCATTTTACAAAATGTCTACTAATTAATGAAATATTACTCATTAAAAATCATTGTTTAGTTTAATCTATCGCCAAATATAAGTGCATGGAAAAATAAGATCGTCTGGCGACAGAGGCGCGCGGAAATTGTTTATTACAAGCGGTTTATTACGTAGCCTCAATTTGAAAGTTAACTTGAGTGTTAAGTTGAATAGGATTAATATTCATGATGTTAGAAACCATTTGAAGCAGCTTTTATGAATAAGTGGCAATTTTATTGTTTATTTATTTTTTGTGTATGCACGTGTGTGTTTGTGTGTGTGTTTGTGTGTGTGTTTGTGAGTGTGTGCGTGTGTGTGTGTGTGCGTGCGTGTGTGTGTGTGTGCGTGCGTGTGTGTGTGTGAGTGATTTAAGAACGAATTGGACTCTAACATCGTGAACATTGGCCATTATACTAAAGTATAAGTAACAATAAGTAACAATTTTTATAACAATTTTTATAATAATACATCTTATAGTGTATTATGTTACTAACAATTAATAAAACATTATAATAAATATATCATTATTGATAACATTATTAATTTTTGTTTTCTTAAACACTCAAATTTTGAATGTTTCGTAAGGTAAAGTAAGTTTTACGCAAAACAAAATTATACATTTTCTAAAAATTTATTTTTAGTGGATTGGCAAACACTTGTGTGGCCGATAAATATCTCAGTTGGAATGTACCCGACAATTGGACAATGGAAGACGCAGCAACGGTTCCGTGTGTATATAGTACGTGCTATTATGCATTGTATTTTAAGGGTAAAATGAAAAAGAAAGACAAAGTGTTGATCCATTCTGGAACAGGAGGTATTGGTCAGGCTGCGATTCATCTTGCACTTTATGAAGGTTGCGAAATATTCACGACAGTTGGTACTAAAGAAAAACGACAGTTTATAAGAGAAACGTTTCCTTCTATTCCTGAAGATCATATAGGAAACTCTCGAAATACAAGCTTCGAAGAAATGATTATGCAGTGTACAGGAGGTCGCGGAGTGGATATTGTATTGAATTCTTTAGCCGAAGAGAAATTACAAGCATCTGTTCGCTGCTTAGCAAATGGTGGACGTTTTCTAGAAATAGGAAAATATGATATGCTTTCCAATAATTTATTAAACGTACATGCTTTTTCCAAAGGCATAAGTTTTTATGGAATTTTATTAGATAAGTTATTGACTGTGGACTCAGAACAAAAGATAAAACTGTGGAAGAAAATAACAACAGATTTAAAAATGAATGTTATTAAACCACTGTGTAGAAAAGTCTTTAAACGAAACGAGATAGAAACTGCCTTTAGATACATGGCTACTGGAAAACATATCGGCAAGGTATGATTTTTTTTTAATTTATAAGGTGTGTGTGTACATGTATGCATGTGGAAGACTTAGGCAACTTTAAAAAGTCATAATTTTTGTTCCACTTAATAATATATTCAACAAAGCTTTGTTTAAATTTTTCAAAATTTAGTATCATAGAATTGTGGCTGAATAAACAACATAGCCAAAAAATGATCTAATATGAAATTAGAGGATAGAAAGGGATTATATATCATTTAGTTTTTTTAAATAACTCAGTAAAAGTTAAAAAACGACACAATTCTTATCAGCACCAGTTTATTTGTGTATAGAGTTCTAATATTCACCTTATAAGTAAAAGTTTATTGGGTAGAACAAACGTAATTTACAATTTACTAAAAAGGAAAAAAAGGAAGCGTGTGCTCTTTTCTCATGCCCTTTGTCACAGAGCGAAAGATTAAAACTGTATGGGTCTCGTAGATATATTAGGAGTACTAATTGAAAACCACCGTTTTCCAGTAGATGGCGCCAGCAGTAAATGCTGGCGCCAAACGTTAGATCAAAAATTTGAAATGTAAGGTTGGGCATCTGGCAACAATTCCTTATCATTGCAGTTGTGAATTTTTATCGGCGTTATATATTTTTTTGTGATCGAAAATGTCGAAATTTGTGCCCAATAAGCGTCATTTGCGGGAAGTTTTGCTTTTTGCCTTCAATTCGAAAAAATCTGCGGCTGAGGCGCGTCGAATGATTGTAAAAACTTATGGTGAGGCTTCCATTAGTGAAAGAACGTGTCGAGAATGGTTCCAACGCTTCAAAAGTGGTGATTTCGGCGTAGAAGACAAGGAGCGTCCCGGACAGGAGAAAAAGTTTGAAGACGCACAATTGGAAACATTACTGAATGAAGATTTATCTCAAACGCAACAGGAGCTTGCAGATTCATTGGGCGTGACTCAACAAGCTATTTCACATCGTTTGAAAACCATGGGAATGATCCAAAACATGGACACTGGGTGCCATACGAATTAAAGCCGAGAGATGTCGAACGGCGTTTTTTCGCGTGCGAACAGCTGCTCCAACGGCAAAAACGGAAGGGTTTTCTGCATCGTATTGTAACCGGCGATGAAAAGTGGATCCATTATGATAATCCAAAGCGAAAAAAATCGTGGGGCTACCGCGGCCATGCATCAACATCGACGGCCAAGCCAAACATCCATGGCTCGAAGCTCATGCTGTGTATTTGGTGGGACCAGCTCGGCGTGATTTATTATGAGCTGTTGCAACCGGGTGAAACCATCACAGGAGCTCGCTACCGAACACAACTAATGCGTTTGAGCCGAACATTGCAGGAAAAACGGCCACAATACGAGCAAAGACACGAAAAAGTGATGTTGCTGCACGACAACGCTCGGCCACATGTTGCTCAGGTCGTTAAAACCTATCTGGAAACATTGAAATGGGACGTCTTACCTCATCCGCCGTATTCTCCTGACATCGCCCCTTCAGATTACCACTTGTTCCGATCAATGGCGCATGGCCTGGCTGAGCAGCACTTCCATTATTACGAAGAGGCCAAAAACTGGGTCGATTCGTGGATCGCCACAAAAGACGAGCAGTTTTTTCGACGCGGGATTCGTATGCTGCCCAAAAGGTGAGAGAAAGTAGTGGCCAGCGATGGACAATACCTTCAAGAATAAGTATGTAACCATTTTTCAACAATCAATCCTCAAATTTTGACAAAAAACGGCGGTTTTCAATTTGTACTCCTAATATATATTATGTTTAAAGATTAATAGAACTTGTTTCATCAAAACATTGTACATTACAAATAGTAGTCGATTTAGATATATCATTGTTTTCATTTCTAAGAGTTTGATTGAAAACTTCAATCACCTGTATTTAAGATATACGCAAGTATTTAGTAAGCATTAGTTTTTAATAAACATTCCCAGTTAGAAATGATAATAAAATTATAATCTTAATGCTATAAGAAGCATGTATAATATCCTCGCTTCCCGGAAAAACTGTAGTATTACTATTCCTGCTTCAAGTCCGATGAATATGCGGCGCGCAGTTCAAATAGGCTAGAGTCAGTAAAAATTAAAAACCTTTATTCGGCACCAAGAACCGCTGTGACAGACATAGGCCTTCTATTTTCGTGTTTTATAAAAATAATAATAAATAATTAGTAAAATACAAAACAATATTAATAAGAAAGTAAAAGAAAAATAAGATTGACTCTATATTATTTCGATTTATAGCGATAATTTTATATTAATTAAATGTTTAGATAATAATAAAAATTCATGAAGACGATCAGACCTTGGATACTCCTCTGTCCGCTTACCCACAATATTACTGCTTGGATTATAAATGTTACATTATTTTGGGTGGACTGGGCGGTTTTGGTTTAGAGTTAGCAAACTGGTTGATTCTTAGAGGTGCAAAAAATTTGATATTGACATCACGATCTGGGATAAGAACCGGTTATCAACAATCAAGAATAAAGTTGTGGCAATCTTATGGTGTAAATGTACAGATTATTACAGTCAATGATACTTTAAAACATGAAGATTGTGAATATATATTAAAATTGGCTGAAGGAATAGGGCCAGTGGATGCCATATTTAATCTTGCAGTTGTGCTTAAAGATTGTGTATTCGAGAATCAGTCACTGCAATCGTTTGAGGATTCATTCAAATCAAAAGCATGGATGACGAAGAAAATGGACGAATTGTCGAGAACGATTTGTCCCCAACTTCGACATTTTGTCGTGTTTTCTTCCGTTTCGTGTGGGCGAGGAAATGCGGGCCAAACAAATTATGGAATGGCTAATTCCGTAATGGAGAGAATCTGTGAAAAAAGAATGAAAGAAGGATTACACGGTTTAGCAATACAATGGGGTGCTATTGGTGATGTGGGACTCGTCGCAGATATGCAAGAGGACAACAAAGAGCGTATTATTGGAGGTACATTACAACAAGGAATATCTTCTTGCTTGGATACATTAAACACATTCTTGCTGCAAGATCGAGCTGTTGTAAGCAGTATGGTTGTTGCTAAAAAAACAAGTATTGGCGGATCAATGAATATTTACGAAACAATTGCTCATATTATGGGTAAGTAAACTTCTAAGACAATGTCCTAGCTTAAATAACCAAAAGTGATATAGCGTGCTAAACAGCATAAAGTTGATTGTTAGCCAACTATCAACCGGGATAAGAAGTCTAAAGTTAATTTTAAAGTTACACTAAAATTTGCATATAATGATTTTCTGATTTAAATTTTAAAGTTTCAGAAAAAGTAATAAGGCAGTTTCCTAATATATTCTATTATTTGAGCATTTGAAAGTTATCTATACTCCTTTAACCTATTCTTCTCAAAAATTACTTAATGAAATCTACACTTTACTGTATAAATTTTATTTTTGTTACTTTTATTATATTTATCATACCTCTATTAGGTAATTCTTTTAATCTTTTATATCAAGTATCTAAATTCTAAAGAGCTATTTTAAAAATTTAAATAATGTAACATACAATTTACTAAAATATCTTTCTTAATTTGCAATAGGATTGAAAAATTTAAACACAGTGGCGCATAACACATCACTAGCTGAACTGGGTATGGATTCGATGATGGCAGTAGAAGTTAAACAAATATTAGAGAAAGAGTTTGATATTTTCTTGACAACACAGGATATTAGAAATCTTAATTTCGATAAAATTAGACAAATGACATATACAACCAAAAAAGAAAACACGCATGACACAAATAAAATTAGTACGACTGTTTCGGAAGGTGTAAACATGATATTTCGAATGATTAACAATTCAGACTTGGTTCCAGAAATTCTTGTAGAACTTGATACAAAAAAAGAAGTTGATAAAGGCAATGTATATTTCTTACCAGGAATTGAAGGATGTTCAAGCATATTTAATTCAATAGCATCAGGAATTAAATATTCGGCAATCTGTTTG